>NC_092155.1:42028666-42208666 GCF_045791955.1 Oncorhynchus clarkii lewisi | reverse complement strand
CGGCTAACTGTAATGCTTGGAGCTAACCACAAGGCTGTTGTACTCTGGGGTAGGCTAGGAGCTAGCACTGTGGCTAACTGCTTGTCACAGACTGGTGCTTGGTTTTTAGAGTATGTTTATTTAGGGTACAATCAATTCTTTCATCAAATATTTGTACTTTTATGTACTTTTTTTGTTTTTACTCCTGTGCTTACTTTATTGGCTCTCTATCTGAACTGTCTGGCATCTGTCTCTCTTTCCTAGCTGTCTTTGTGGGCTGTGTCTGTCTGTCTATGTCTCTGTCTGTCTTGTGTGGTGAGACTGGTTCATACAGTGGCTCTTCCTCAAACCCAAGTAAGACTATACTATAATACTAGTATCTTTCTAAACTCAGCAAAAAAAGAAACGTCCTCACTGTCAACTGCGTTTATTTTCAGCAAACTTAACATGTGTAAATATTTGTATGAACATAACAAGATTCAATAACTAAGACATAAACTGAACAAGTTCCGCAGACATGTGACTAACATAAATGGAATAATGTGTCCCTGAACAAAGGTGGGGTCAAAATCAAAAGCAACAGTCAGTATCTGGTGTGGCCACCAGCTGCATTAACTACTACAGTGCATCTCCTCCTCATGGACTGCACCAGATTTGCCAGTTCTTGCTGTGATATATTATCCCACTCTTCCACCAAGGCACCTGCAAGTTCCTGGACATTTCTGGGGGGGAATGGCCCTGGCCCTCACCCTCTGATCCAACAGGTCCCAAACGTGCTCAATGGGATTGAGATCCGGGCTCTTCGCTGGCCATGGCAGAACACTGACATTCCTGTCTTGCAGGAAATCATGCACAGAACGATCAGTATGGCTGGTGGCATTATCATGCTGGAGGGTAATGTCAGGATGAGCCTGCAGGAATGGTACCACATGAGGGAGGAGGATGTCTTCCCTGTAACGCACAGCGTTGAGATTGACTGCAATGACAACATGCTCAGTCCGATGATGCTGTGAAACACCGCCCCAGACCATGACAGACTCTCCACCTCAAAATCAATCCCACTCCAGAGTACAGGCCTCGGTGTAACGCTCATTCCTTCGACAATAAACGCGAATCCGACCATCACCTCTGGCGAGACAAACCGCGAATCGTCAGTGAAGAGCACTTTTTGCCAGTCCAGCGACGGGGTTTGTGCCCATAGGCTACGTTGTTGCCGGTGATGTTTGGTGAGGGCCTGCCTTACAACAGGCCTACAAACCCTCAGTCCAGCCTCTCTCAGCCTATTGCGGACAGTCTGAGCACTGATGGAGGGATTGTGCATTCCTGGTGTAACTCGGGCAGTTGTTGCCATCCTGTACCTGTGCCGCAGGTGTGATTTTCGGATGTACCGATCCTGTACAGGTGTTGCACGTGGTCTGCCACTGCGAGGACGGTCAGATGTCTGTCCCGTCTCCCTGTAGTGTTTTCTTAGGTGTCTCACAGTACGGACATTGCAATTTATTGCCTTGGCCACATCTGCAGTCCACAGGTCTCCTTGCAGCATGCCTAAGGCACATTCACGCAGATGAGCAGGGACCCTGGGCATCTTTCTTTTGGTGTTTTTCCGAGTCAGTAGAAAGGCCTCTTTAGTGTCCTAAGTTTTCATAACTGTGACCTTAATTGCCGACCGTCTGTAAGTTGTTAGTGTCTTAACGACCATTCCACAGGTGCATGTTCATTAATTGTTTATGGCTCATTGATCAAGAATGGGAAACAGTGTTTAAACCCTTTACAATGAAGATCTGTGAAGTTATTTGGATTTTTACAAATTATCTTTGAAAGACAGGGTCCTGAAAAGGGGAAGTTTCTTTTTTTTGCTGAGTTTCTCTGTCATCTGTCTTCATGTGCTGTCTGACAGCTCTCTCTTTCTCACCCCTCTCTATCCTCTCCAGTGTTCCTATATTCAGCAGTGTTCTGCAATTTGGAATATGTATCAGTCGCGGGTTGCAGGTTTTTGGGCTACTTCCAAATTGCACCGCGGCCACAATTGCGTTTCTCTTCAAGTATGTATTTCACTGTGACCTGCTGCTGGAGACTATCGGGGAGTGAGTGAGTGGTGGAGAGGGTTAGAGGGGTGTGTGTGCGTTGAGAGCACTGATTGAGAGTGCAACTTTTTACCAGTTATAGGTAGGCTATTTAGATTGGTCATTATGGAGACACCCTTTTTCCATAAAACATATAAACAACTTTAGGAGCACAAAAGCTCTTTAGATGAATTCACTCAGAAGTGGTTTAAATAAACTGCATTCTAATGTAGAATTTTCTTATAGATAACGGTATCAAGCGATGGGTTTTACTCATGCTCAGTTCTAGGGGCTGGAACGCTGCGCGAGAGGAAATTTGAAATAGAAGTTTGTTTGCTTTTGTTAAGGGAAAAAGTACACAATAAAATTAGGTTAAATGTGGAGAATGATAGGCTACAATTGCATCTGTTGGCCATTAATTTCTAAGTAGGCTATTCATTTCTATGCCATTGTAGCCTACCATTTAAAACAATATGTTGAAATGACGATATCTCTGGAGTCATTGCAAATTGAATTGCAATTATAAACCCAGATTTTAGTCAGTAGCATATGTCTATTGAAATAACAAGCCAGTCTCGCAAATAGGCCATTGTAACGGTTTTAGTTTTAACATTTGGCACATAGTAACGGCACAATTGCCAGAAAATATCCCAACATTCGTTTTTTTTTTCTTCGTCCAAATGTTTCTTGCACAGAGATTTCGAGACCCTCTGTCCAATTTTCATCACTCTAACTATTCTGTCGGATTTATCTACAGTTTATCCCAAACGGGATTTATTTACAGTTATAAACTGGGTGGTTTGAATCCCTTGAAAGCCATGGTATATCAGATGTGTACCACAGGAATTAAAAATAAAAAAACATTTTTACTGTTCTAATTACGTTGGCAACCAGTTTATAATAGCAATAAGACTCCTCCAGGGGTTTGTGGTGTATGGCCAATATACCACAGCTAAGAGCTATGTCTTAAGAACAGCCCTTAGCTGTGGTATATTGGCCATATACCACACCTCCTTGCGCCTTATTGCTTAATCATAGCCATCAAAACAAGTTAAATCGACATCAATTGATTGAAATGATCTGGAGAGTTCAGTAGGGGCGATTTATCTTTTCTCTTGCAGAATTCTGAAATTCTTATTTTGATGGAAAAACACATTTTGCTTAGCCTATGTTAAAAGGACGTTTAATATTCCTTATTTTGCTTGATAACGTCACAGGAAAAGGGTTTATTGGATACATGTGGCAACTCCTTGTGGCAATTTTTGTTTTTTTGGGGGGGGGGGTAGTTTTTTAGGCCTTCTGGGTAGGTTTTCAGAGGTCATTGGGCAATGTGTTAGCAAGATCTAGCAACCCTGATCCTCTCTCTTTCCTAGCTGTCTTCATGGGCTGTGTCTGTCTGTCTCTGTCTGTCTTGTGTGGTGAGACTCTGGTTCATACAGTGGCTCTTCCTCAAACACAAGTAAGACTATATTATAATACTACTATCTTTCTATGTACACTATAGTGTATGTCTGTCATCTGTCTTCATGGGCTGTCTGACAGCTTTCTCTGTCTCGCTCTCTTCCTCTTTAATGGGGATTTATTGCCAAAGTAAAATAAATATAGACTTCAAAGGTTATATTATTGGCTATGTGCAGTGTTGTAACAATGTGCGAATGGCAAGCCAAAGTGGGTATGGTCAAACATTGGTCAGGAGGATAGAAAGTGCAGCCCAGTTTCCACCTCATTTTGTGGGCAGTGGGCGCATAGCAGGTCTGCACAACCGCTCTCAATAGCAAGGCTATGCTCACCGAGTCTGTGCATAGTCAAAGCTTTTCTTCATTTGGGGAATTCTCTGTGTAGGGCCAGTTAGCGTTCCAGTTTGCATAGTTTTTTGGTTCATTCTTTCCAATGTGTAAAAAATAACTGTTTTCACATTATTTGGTTGGGTGTAATTAGTTGCTTCTCTCTCCCCTCTTTCTGCTGTCTTCAGTCTTTGTGCTGTAGCAATTTGTCTGAAATAAATGACAAAATATTTGAACAATAATGTAATGTTTATACACATTACACAAGTAAAAAACAACATCATGGAATTGATAACTAGTTAGATGTGTTCCAGCGGGTTTGTATACCTTTTTAGCCAGTAACAGTGGTTCTGAAAGGAGAACTCACGAGCCAAAAAGGGTCCCCGAAAATTGTGCACAATTTTGAATTTCAATTGTACAATATGTTACGAATTTGAAAGTGCTTAAGAATTTGTTATCTATTTCATTTCCCCAATATTATTATTGGGTGTGCTCTCTCCTGTCTGACTGTCTGCTTGTCTGTCTAGCTGTGCTCTCTCCTGTCTGTCTGACTGTTGTGGAATAATCAGAATTTGTTGGTAACATATGTAAGATGTTTTATATTCATCATATGTTTGTAAGTTACTTCTCATCAAGAATGTTATTTTTGTATAATACTGTGGCAGGGTTGCAGTTATCTGTTCTATGTCAAGACTAAGTTGCATGGGCCGCAGAGAGGGGAGAGGTCAAAGTGTCATCATGTGTAAACATATCTTTTGCTCCACTGTGTCTGTGCCAGTCACGCCCTACTTTTCCCATCGGGGAAAGGAGGATGACAGTGTCTGGAATTATTCTATCCTCTCCGTGAGTTTGTCCAGGATTGGTTGTATTTAGAATTGGTTGTATCTAAATTACAATTTGATATATGCCTGTTGATATGGAGGATTGGTTTATGGTTCTAGGGTTTGAGTAAGGAGACAAAGTTGAACGATTTATTATGTCTATGCTGTCTGACTATGTGTGTTCTTTGCTATTAAAGGATCTCAGTTGCAATGAAGGGGGGCTCTCAGAGAATTCATCGTTAGACACACTGAATTGTCTGAGAGTCACAGGTTTGTGATAGAGCTCATATAATTAAAGATGGACTTTGATAACTAACTCTGACTTGTGTTGTGGTTTGCTCCCATGATTTGGTAAATAGAGGAAATTTCCACGACACTGTCTGCTTGTCTGTCTAGCTGTGCTCTCTCCTGTCTGTCTGGCTGTCTGCTTGTCTGTCTAGCTGTGCTCTCTCCTGTCTGTCTAGCTGTCTGCTTGTCTGTCTAGCTGTGCTCTCTCCTGTCTGTCTGACTGTCTGCTTGTCTGTCTAGATGTGCTGTCTGTCTGACTGTCTGCTTGTCTGTCTAGCTGTGCTGTCTGTCTTACTGTCTGGATGCATGCATCCATGTTCCTGAAATAACTAATAAAACAGCTGTTTTCCTCTATATACCTACCTCCCTTTTTTCTGTTTCAGTTCTTGTTGTTGGTTCAACGGACCCTGTTCGTGGCATAGTTGGCGGGGATGTCATCTTGCCTTGTTTCCTGAGACCTACCACGAGTGCTGTTGAAGAGTCCGTAGAGTGGCAGAGACCAGTCCTAGAGCCAAAAGAGGTGCATTTGTACCGAGACCGTAGTGATGACAATGTGATCCAGTATCCATCCTACAGTGGAAGGACGTCACTGTTCAGGGAAGAACTGAAGAACGGCAACGTCTCACTAAAGCTGACCAATGTGAAACTCTCTGATGCTGGAAATTACACATGTTACATACCAACGTTAGGCCACCAGAAAACCACCATTGAACTCTATGTCGGCGGTGAGTCATTTGATTACCAAACACATGGTTTAGATTTCTTTGTCAGTCGATCAAATGCCAACAAAATGATTGGCTAACTTGAATGATCAGCATGTTAATCCTTCCTCTCATTTATTGATTAATGGTGTTATATGATCCATTGGATGTCAAGAAAGGTGCCTGGCCCAAAAAGTGTTATTATGACATCAAAGCACATTGAGTACAGAGGTCTGAAATCCGTTCTTCTATCTCTACAATGTATAGAGGACGGGACTCCTTCATCCTCCCTCCAACCCACCCAACCACCCCTGAAAGACCAATCAGGGAAAGTCAGGGGTGAGTTTCCAAAACCTAATCGATTCATATTAGAAATGTCAACCTCTGTACAAACAAAAAGTGATATTTGATGTCATAATTACAATTATTTAATCAAATATACTTCGACATCATACTTTTAAAGGTCCATCAATATCAGGATGATAAATCCTATAAACCTTTTATGTCTTTGTGTCTGTGTAGGTGCAGCCCCTCGGCCATGGCTTTCCATTGTGAGAACCAAAGACAAGGAAGTGGTCCTGAAGTGTGAGGCTGAAGGTTTAGTCTATAAGCCTGAGTTGGTGTTGCTGAACAGTAAGGGAACCATCCTCCCTGCTGATGAACCTACAGAGAGACCCATGGATTCCGAGGGCTTGTACACAGTGACACGCTATTTCACTGTCCAGAAGACTGCCACCAATGTGTTCACCTGTCAAGTTCAACAGCTGGAGATCAAACACATGAGGGAGACACAGATTCATGTTCCAGGTGAGTTGGTTTTTGATACAGGACTGAATTTACTATGTTGTGAGGAATTTTAAAACCTCCTGGTTGAGGGTTGGAATGATGGCCTGAATCTCTGTGTGGGGTTATTTACTGTTGCTGTTTTCAATTGTATTTATTAACTATTACATTTTTTTATTCAATTCCAACATACAGGTCATTCACAGTTATTAACTATTTTGAAGTAATCTATCACACTGTAGGTACTGATGTCTTATGATGGTTTCACATGACTTGTTTTTCAGACAAAATGTTTCAGGAGGAATACCCCTTGGGATGGAAAGTTGGAATTGGATTTCTAGGAGCTGTTGTAGGAGGTGTTGTAGGAGCTGTTGTAGTTTTTCTGTTCATGCGGAGAAACGCGGAAGGTAAGTCATGGATGTGTGACCTGTACTTCTTGGTTTTAGCCTTGTTCCAATACTTTAAAGTCACACTCCAGTCTCGTTTTCACCTCATTTATCACCGGATGACATCATAGGGCACCATCAGACCAACACCTTAAATGGCATACTCCTTGTTTCCAAAAGAAAACGAGTTTGGTGAACATTACTGTATTTATACATGGGATATTTTCTTTCAACGGGAAAAGTAAAAAAATAAATCTATATTTTTTTAAATGGAATGCGTCTTTAAAATGCATCCTTCCTTCTCTCCTCCCTTATTTGCAGTATTCACTGATCTAATAAGTGACACATGAAGGGCTCCACTACATAGTAGCTTTCACCAGTCCAGTGATGATACCAATGAATGTTTCAAATGATAGTCATAGTTATTTTTCTCAAAGTAATGCGTGTTTAAATGTGTCACTTAGTTGACTGTGTTCATGTGGTGTATTATAAGTCCGTTCTGTAAGAGTAAATCCCATCTCTCATCCATTTACACAGAAACCAATAGCGGGTATGCAGCGGGATGTAACGGGAATGCCATCCCCCTGGTTCCTGTTCTCGATAACTTCAATGTAAATGGCCTTCCTAATGGTGAGCGTGTGTCACAACCTGGAGAATGGGACAGCCAACATATCCTTGATTGATTCCACCAGCCACCCTCGGCGATGTAATTGAGAGAGACACTTTTATCACCTACAGTGAAGCCGCTCAACATTTACCATACAAGACAGTCGTGAAGAGGTATGGTATGGCAACTGCTTGGCCTCCGACCACAATGCGCTACAGATGGTAGTGCGTACTAGAGGTCGACCAATGCCGATTATTGGAGGACCAAAAAACGTAATAATACATCATTAAAATCAATTTAGCCTAAACCAAATAATGAAACATGTTCAATTTGGTTTAAATAATGCAAAAACAAAAAGTTGGAGAAGAAAGTAAAAGTGCAATATGTGCCATGTAAAAAAGCTAACGTTTAAGTTCCTTGCTCAGAACATGAGAACATATGAAAGCTGGTGGTTCCATTTAACAGTCTTCAATATTCCCAGGTGAGACGTTATAGGTTGTTATTATAGGAATTATATGACTATTTCTCTCTCTACCATTTGTATTTTATATACCTTTGACTTTTGGATGTTCTTATAGGCACTTTAGTATTGCCAGTGTAACAGTATAGCTTCCGTCCCTCTCCTCGCCCCTACCTGGGCTCGAACCAGGGACACATCGACAACAGCCACCCTCGAAGCAACGTTACCCATCGCTCCACAAAAGCCATGGCCCTTGCAGAGCATGGGGAACAATTACTTCAAGATCTGAGCGAGTGACGTCACCGATTGAAACGCTATTAGCGCGCACCCCGCTAACTAGCTAGCCATTTCACATCAGTTACACCAGCCTAATCTCGGGAGTTGATAGGCTTGAAGTCATAAACAGCTCAATGCTTGAAGCATTGCGAAGAGCTGCTGGCAAATGCAGGAAAGTGCTGTTTGAATTAATGCTTACGAGCCTGCTGCTGCCTACCACCGCTCAGTCAGACTTCTCTATCAAATATCAAATCATATTCTTAATTATAACATAATAACACACAGAAATACGAGGCTTAGGTCATTAATATGGTCAAATCTGAAAACAATCATTTCAAAAACAAACTTTTATTCTTTCAGTGAAATACGGAACCGTTCCGTATTTTATCTAAGTCTAAATATTGCTGTTACATTGCACAACCTTCAATGTTAATACATAATTATGTACAATTCTGGCAAATTAATTACGGTCTTTGTTAGGAAGAAATGGTCTTCACATAGTCCAGGCGGCCCAAACCTCTGCATATACCCTGACTCTGCTTGCACAGAACGCAAGAGAAGTGACACAAGTTAACAAGTTTCCCTAGTTAATATAAATTCATGTTAGCAGGCAATATTAACGAAATATACAGGTTTAAAAATATATATTTGAGTATTGATTTTAAAGAAAGGCATTGATGTTTATGGTTAGGTACACATTGGTGCAACGACAGTGCTTTATTCGCGAATGCGCTTGTTAAATCATTACCCGCTTGGCGAAGTAGGCTGTGATTCAATGAGAAATTAACAGGCACCGCATCAATTATATGCAACGCAGGACGAGCTAGATAAACTAGTAATATCATCAACCATGTGGTTAACTAGTGATTATGTTAAGATTGATTGATTGTTTTTTATAAGATAACTTTAATGCTAGCTAGCACCTTACCGTGGCTCTTTGCTGCTCTCGCGTAACAGGTAGTCAGCCTGCCACGCAGTCTCCTCGTAGAGTGTAATGTAATCGGTCGGTGTAATGTAATTGATCGGTGTCCAAAAATGCAGATTACCGATTGTTAGGAAAACTTTAAATCGGCCCTAATTAATCAGCCATTCTGATTAATCGGTCGACCTCTTGTGCATACGACCCAGTACACCACTGGGGCCAAGCTTCCTGCCATCCAAGACCTCTAAACCAGGCGGTGTCAGAGGAAGGCTCTACAAATGACCACCCTAGTCATGGATTGTTCTCTCTGCTACTACACGGCAAGCGGTACCGGAGCGCCAAGTCTAGGTACTAAAGTCTTTTTAACAGCTTCTACCCCCAAGCCATAAGACTGTTGAACAGCTAATCAAATGGCTACCTGGACTATTTGCATAGGATCCCCCTGTTTTACGCAGCTGCTACCCGCTGTTCATTATTTATGCATAGTCACTTTATGACTACTACATGTACAGTTTCAGTCAAACGTTTGGACACCTACTCATTCAAGGGTTTTTCTGTATTTGTACAATTTTATACATTGTGGAATAATAGTGAAGACACAAACTATGAAATAACACATGGAATCATGTAGTAAACAAATAAAAAAGGGTTTTATATTTGAGATTCTTCAAAGTAGCCACCCTTTGCCTTGATGACAGCTTTGCACACTCTTGGCATTCTCTTGAATTAGGTTACGGACACACTCGGATGCATTAACATACAGTGCCTTATGAAAGTATTCAGATCCCTTGACTTTTTCTACATTTTGTTACATTACAGCCTTATTCTAAAATTTATTAGTGTTTTTACTCTTTGATCTAACACAATACCCCATAATGACAAAGCAAATACAGGTTTAGATTTGTTTTTGCTAGTTTCTAAAAAATATCAGATTTACATAACTATTCAGACCCTTTACTCAGTAATTTGTTGAAGCACCTTTGGTAGCGATTACAGCATTGAGTCTTCTTTGGTATGACGCTACAAGTTTGGCACACCTGTATTTGGGGAGTTTCTCCCATTCTTCTCTGAAGATCCTCTCAAGCTCTGTCAGGTTGGATGGGGAGCGTTAATGCACAGCTATTTTCAGGTCTCCAGAGATGTTTGATCGGGTTGAAGTCTAGACTCTGGCTGGACCACTCATGGACATGGACCACTCGAAGCCACTCCTGCGTTGTCTTGGCTGGGTGCTTCGGGTCGTTGTTCTGTTGGAAGGTGAGCCTTTGCCCCAGTCTGAGGTCCAGAAAGCTCTTCATCAAGGAGCTCTCTGTACTTTGCTCCGTTCATCTTTGCCTCGATCCTGACTAGTCTCCCAGTCCCTGCCGCTGAAAAACATCCCCCATAGCATGATGCTGCCACCGTAGGAATTATGCCAGGTTTCCTCCAGGCGTGATGCTTAATATTCAGGCCAAGGAGTTCAATCTTGGTTTCATCAGACCAGAGAATCTTGTTTCTCATGGTCTAAGAGTCTTTAGGTGCTTTTTTGCAAACTCCAAGCGGGCTGTCGTGCCTTTTTACTGAGGAGTGGCTTTTGCCTGGCCACTCTACCATAAAGGCCTGATTGGTGGAGTGCTGCAGAGATGTTGTCCTTCTGGAAGGTTCTCCCATCACCACAAAGGAACTTTAGAGCTCTGTCAGAGTGACCATCGGGTTCTTGGTCTGCTCCCTGACCAAGGCCCTTCTCCCCCGTTTGGCCAGGCAGCCAGCTCTAGGAAGAGTCTTGGTGGTTTTAAACTTCTTCAATTTAAGAATGCTGGAGGCCACTGTGTTCTTGGGGACCTTCAATTACTACAGACATTTTTTGGTACCCTTACCCAGATCTCAGCCTCGACACAATCCTGTCTCGGAGCTCTACGGACGGTTCCTTCGACCTCATGGCTTGGTGTTTGCTCTGACATGCACTGTCAACTGTGGGACTTTATATAGACAGGTGTGTACCTTTCCAAATCATGTCCAATCAATTGAATTTACGACAGCATGTTCCAGTTCCCGCCAATATCCATCAACTTCGCACAGCCATTGAAGAGGAGTGGGACAACATTCCACAGGCCACAATCAACAGCCTGAGATGTGTCATGCTGCATGAGGAAAATGGTGGTCACACCAGATACTGACTGGTTTTCTGATCCACTGCCCTATTTTTTTATTTTTTATATATATATTTTTGAAGCTATATGTGACCAACAGATGCATATCTGTATTCCCAGTCATGTGAAACCCATAAATTAGGGTCTAATACATGTATTTTAATTGACTGATTTCCTAATGACTGTAAAATCTTTAATTGTTGCATGTTGTGTTTTTATATTTTGTTTCAGTATATATGTATCCACCATAAGTACATACACTGGGTGTACAAAACATTAGGAACACCTTCCTAATAATGAGTTGCACCCACTTTTGCCCTCAGAACAGCCTCAATTCGTCGGGGCATGGACTCAGCAAGACGTCAGCAGCGTCCCACAGGGATGCTGGCCCATGCTGACTCCAATGCTTCCCACAGTTGTGTCAAGTTGGCTGCATGTCCTTTGGTTGCTGGACCATTTGATACACACAGGAAGCTGTTGAGCGTGAAAAACTCAATAGCGTTGCACTTCTTGACACACTCAAACGCAAACCGGTGTGCCTGGCACCTACTACCATACCCCCATTCAAAGGCACTTCAAACTTTTGTCTTGGCCATTCACCCTCTGATTGGCGGACATACACCATCCATATCTCATGTTTTAAAAACCCTTTTAAACGGTCTCCTCCCCTTCATCTACACTGATTGAAGTGGATGTAACAAGTGACATCAACAGCAGATCATAGCTTTCACCTGGCCAGTCGCTCATGGAAAGTGCAGGTGTTCCTAAAGTTTTGTACACTCAAATGTATTTGTGTGTATGTATGCATTGGGCTTCATGGATTGTTTATTTGTATGTGTTGGGCTTTAGCTGAGACTATTATTTAGAGTCCTGAATGCTGATTGGCTGACAGCCGTGTTATATTCGACTGTATACCACACGCAGGACAAAACATGTATTTTTACTGCTCCAATTACATTGGTAACCACTTTATAATAGCAATAAGGCACCTCAGGGGTTTGTGAGATATGGCCAATACCAATGCTATAAACATTACCCGGAAACTCTTATTTTTATGTATCTTGGAATGTTCTCAAACCATTACTGTCCCATGATATCGGCAAGCATACGGATTTCACATTTGAACTATTGGGGGAGGGTTCAAAAGGCCGACCTCCAGATGAAAATATTGGAGTATGTGCATGCTATTTTGATTCCCAGTTACATTGTTTTTCCATTTTGCGCCAAATAGAAATTGTGCGAGCAATGATGGGACCAAAGCATAGTTTACATTGTTTAAAGAATTTATCAGTGACTCAAGACCACCTCTGCCATGGAAATGTGAGACACCATATTTCTCTTTATACTCAGCCAGAGGGCAGAAGAATCATGTCTAAACCGATTTAGGATGGGGAAAATGCTAGAGCCTGGAAATACAACTGAAAGTTTGGTACGGATAGTCCTAAATATTCCCCTCTTTGTAGGTGTAAGTTTATCTGGAGTCGTTAACCTTGCCATATACATTTTGAAAGTGTATCCCAACAGTCACAAGGGGGAGCCATGGGAAGCATTGAACTACAGAAAGTCTGTGACAATATATATTCTGCTGGTTATAGCAACTGGGATAGTAAAATGGCAAAGGCGAAATTGGATCGCCTTGTCTGCTGCTTCTAGTGATATTGACATAACGTTTGAATCATATTAATGAAATTGGAGCCAATTACCATATGTTCCAAGACCAGAGATACTGTATGCCCATTCTAGTCTATCAAAAGCTTTTTCTGCATCAGGAGATAATACAGCCCAAGGCACTGTTGTTTTTAACAAAGCGTTTAAGATATGTAATAGTAAAAAAAAATTAACAAACCCGCTTTGGTCAGTGTGGAACAATTTGGGTAAGTAAATCTCGAGAAGGGACGACAACATTTAGGAAAATAATATATTTGTGTTTATCAAAGGTAAGGGGTTATAGTGAGAATACTGGGTGGCATTGTTAACTTCTTTTTTTTAATAAAAAAGCAAAATTAGTACTATATTCACATCTCTCCCAAATCAACCTTTGTGAATGGCCTTGTTAATCATTGAGCAATAGTGGACCTAATTGATTACAAAATGTTAAATAGACCTCAGGAGGAATACCGGCCCATTCATGTGATTTGCCTTTATTTATGCTACCCATTGTCCTTTTGAGTTCATTGAGACAGATTTGGGCTCCCAGCGAGGTGGCTTATGTTGAGAGAAGAGGAGTTTCTTAATTATTTTAGACCGGCTTGGTGTGGATTTCCAATCAGAGGAGTACAATTCTTTATAGAAGCATGAGAATCTTTGATTCATTTGGGTTCTGATAGTAATTCCCCTGTTTCAGACTCAATAGTTGCTATATCAGCTAATGATCATTGCTGCATAGCTTGTTGGCCAGTAAACGACTAGGACAATTACCATGGAATGTTGAGTCTAACTCTGTCTTATCAATAAATTAAGTTCTGCCTTGACCTTGGACAGACTAACAGCTACCTCGTCTGAAAAGAGTGTTTGTTGATGTGACGACCCTCCCACTCTGTCTGCCGTATTCTCTCGTTCTTGTTTCCTTATTAGGATGCCGGTGGGCGGAGTTGGGAGGGTCGTCAGCTACATGGGAAACACCTGGACCACTTACACTACTGATTACACACACCATTGTATATTGTACTTGGTTTACTTTATTTAATAAATATATGTTTTGTTACTCCTTATCTCCACGTTGTCTCCCTTTTATTACGGGCTTTGAGCCGGTTTGTGACAGTTGAGAACGTTCTAATACTGTCAAATACTTTATTACAGCATCGTCTCCCCTGGCAATATGTAAAGTTGACTGTACCATGTAAGAGCATGACGCGCTTCCTTTGAGCCTAAAACTAAGAAAACCGGTGCAAAATTGCAGGAGATCCTCACACAGCGTAGAGGGCTGACGATATTATAATATAGATGTTATTGAATTGGGACAGGAAAAACACTGTTGGGCACTTAAAATAGTGTGCACTCATGAGGAGTCGACTGTATATCATTAGTCCAAATTTTAAACAATATCATGAATGACTCGCATGAGGTCAAAATGGATTAAATATACTCTTGGACAGATGGAAGGACATTTTCTGGATAAAGTGGATTTTTAACAAATCAATAACATCAGTCATTCCATTTTCTCATCACCCTGAGAATTATACACTGCTCAAAAAAATAAAGGAAACACAAACACAATGTAACTCCAAGTCAATCACACTTCTGTGAAATCAAACTGTCCACTTAGGAAGCAACACTGACAATACATTTCACATGCTGTTGTGCAAATGGAATAGACAACAGGTGGAAATTATAGGCAATTAGCAAGACACCCCCAATAAAAGGAGTGGTTCTGCAGGTGATAACCACAGACCACTTCTCAGTTCCTATGCTTCCTGGCTGATGTTTTGGTCACTTTTGAATGCTGGCGGTGCTTTCACTCTAGTGGTAGCATGAGACGGAATCTACAACCCACACAAGTGGCTCAGTAGTGCAGCTCATCCAGGATGGCACATCAATGTGAGCTGTGGCAAGGAGGTTTGCTGTGTCTGTCAGCGTAGTGTCCAGAGCATGGAGGCGCTACCAGGAGACAGGCCAGTACATCAGGAGACGTGGAAGAGGCCGTAGGAGGGCAACAATCCAGCAGCAGGACCGCTACCTCCGCCTTGGTGCAAGGAGGAGCAGGAGGAGCACTGCCAGAGCCCTGCAAAATGACCTCCAGCAGGCCACAAATGTGCATGTGTCTGCTCAAACGGTCAGAAACAGACTCCATGAGGGTGGTATGAGGGCCCGACGTCCACAGGTGGGGGTTGTGCTGACAGCCCAACACCGTGCAGGACATTTGGCATTTGCCAGAGAACAAATTCGCCACTGGCTCCCTGTGCTCTTCACAGATGAAAGCAGGTTCACACTGGGCACATGTGACAGACATGACAGTCTGGAGACGCCGTGGAGAACGTTCTGCTGCCTGCAACATCCTCCAGCATGACCGGTTTGGCGGTGGGTCAGTCATGGTGTGGGGTGGCATTTCTTTGGGGGGCCGCACAGCCCTCCATGTGCTCGCCAGAGGTAGCCTGACTGCCATTAGGTACCGAGATGAGTTCCTCAGACCCCTTGTGAGACCATATGCTGGTGCGGTTGGCCCTGGGTTCCTCCTAATGCAAGACAATGCTAGACCTCATGTGGCTGGAGTGTGTCAGCACTACAAGAGGAACGCATTGATGCTATGGACTGGCCCGCCCGTTCCCCAGACCTGAATCCAATTGAGCACATCTGGGACATCATGTCTCGCTCCATCCACCAACTCCACGTTGCACCACAGACTGTCCAGGAGTTGGCGGATGCTTTAGTCCAGGTCTGGGAGGAGATCCTTCAGGAGACCATCCGCCACCTCATCAGGAGCATGCCCAGGCGTTGTAGGGAGGCCACACACACACTACTGAGCCTCATTTTGACTTGTTTTAAGGACATTACATCAAAGTTGGATCAGCCTGTAGTGTGGTTTTCCACTTTAATTTTGAGTGTGACTCCAAATCCAGACCGCCATGGGTTGATAAATTTGATTTCCCATTGATACTTTTTGTGTGATTTTGTTGTCAGCACATTCAACTATGTAAAGAAAAAAGTATTTAATAAGAATATTTCATTCATTCAGATCTAGGATGTGTTATTTTAGTGTTCCCGTCATTTTTTTGAGCAGTGTATATTTTTCCCATCCAGATCTTCCGGTTTCTAATAAGGTGAAAACATCAACAGAACAGTAGATTGGTGAGATTCCCATAATAAATGCACTACTCCTGGTTCATTTCTGAATCATTTAAATCCAATCAAACTTTATGTACATAGAACATTTTACAAAAGTAAATCCATAATGTATCTATCTCTCTAAAATACACAGCATGAATGATCCACAGTTGATTTTTTATTCCCATCTTCTGACAGAACATCTAAGTCCATTTTCTTCCTTCTTTCAGTTTATCTTGTTTGTGTATGTTCTTTTTCCATGCTTCAGTAGGTTTACCTTCTGAGTGACTCTTTTACCACAAACTGGGCAGCCATGTGATATCTCTCCTGTGTGTCAGTATATGCCTGGTTAGGTCCCCCTTCTTATTGAGGCTTTCCCCGCGGTCACCACAGCTAAATGATTTCTCCCCTGTGTGAGTCCGTAAATATGTTAGGTTAGGGCTCTATATCGCTGAAGCGTTACAGATTGCACAATAGAAATGTTAAGGTAAATTCTGATTGAGGCGACGTATGCAGTGTTTATCGTGAATACAGTCTCCGCTAACTCAGCAACATTGAAATGTAATGGCAATCACGCTGAACTTCCAAAATACTGATTGAATAGAGCACTTAGTCTTCGTAATTAAACAATTCTAGCAGTCATCACAGATAAATGATTTCTCCCCTGTGAGAGTCCATATATGAATTCTCAGCTTCTCCTTACAATTGAAGCTTTTCCCGCAGTCACCACAGATAAATCTCTACTCTCCTGTGTGAGTCCGCATATGTGCAGTTAGGTGCTCCTTGCGAATGAAGCCTTTACCGCAGTCGCCACAGCAATATGGTTTCTCTCCTGTGTGAATCAGTATATGCCTCCTTAGATCCCTCTTCTGCCTGAAGCTTTTACAGCAAAAATGACAGCTAAAAGGTTTCTCTCCTGTGTGAGTCAGTATATGTCTTCCTAGGCCACCCTTCTGATTGAAGCTCTTCCCACAGTCACCACAGCTAAATGGTTTCTCTCCTGTGTGAATACTCATGTGCCTAGACAGATGTCCTTTGTGTTTGAAGGTCTTGCCACAGAAGGGGCAGGTGCTGGGTTTCCCACCGTGACATAGTCGGGCATGGGCCTTCAGTTTACAGGTGGAGTTGTACTGTTTTTTGCAGAAGTGGCATTCACTGAGTCTCTTCTTGTCGAGATTCACATGCCTCTGCAGGCCCGCTTTCAGAGGAAACGTTTTGCCACAGTCCCGGCAGCGGTAAGCTTTTATAGATATGGTGCTGGGTTTGGAACAATGTTCCCCCATTGGTAGGTTCGGATCCAATGGTTGGCTGCTGTCATGTCCTAGTGGGTCGCTGCTTTTGGCTGAGCTGTGGCTGGACGCATTGCTTTGATTATCTGGAGGGTCACAGGGAATATCAAAACCCTTTAGGTGGGTCACAGTGCCAAAATGTTTAGGATCACTTTCTCTGTTCTCCACAGTCTGGGTTTGGGGAAGGGTCAAGGACCAAAGTGGGCCCTCCTGATCACATTCACTTTTCACACAGGAAGGAGTGAATTGGAACTCTATGATATCAGCCTCCAGCCCTTGAAGCTGCTCTTCCCTCTGACTGGTCCTGACTTCCTCCTGTTCCTCTTTAATCTGTGTGGGCTCGGGGTCCTCCTGCCCCAGACTGGGGCTCCACTCATGCTCACAGTGGTGCTGCTCAGAGGGAACCTCCTCTTCAGAGACAGCGAGAGAGAGCTGCAGGGAGTCTGGAGGGAAGGAGGAGGAGAAGTGGTTATCGACAGGTGCCTATCATCATAAGTATTCACCCCCCGGATTTCTTCACATTGTAAAATGGATTTAATACCTTTTTGTTTTTTGTCAACAATCCACACAAAATATGATAATGTCAAAGTGGAAGAACACACACATATATATATATATATATATATATATATATATATATATATATATACACACACACACACACACACACACACACACACACATATACATACATACATACACACACACACATATTTAAATCAAATATATCTAAATCGTTATTAGATAAATATTCACCCTGAGCCAGTACATGTTAGAATCACCTTTGGCAGTGATTACAGCTGAGTCTTTCTGGGTAAAAGTCTCTTTACACACCTGGATTATGCAATATTTGCCCATTATATGACAAGCCTACAGACAATTCTACAGTAACAGAATTACAGAAACTCTGATTTTTCACTTCAAAATGTTACCAAACAAAAACATTGATTTCAAAGTTTAACAAACCACACAACTCTATGCACAAGGACTAATTGAAACAATTTCCACTGAACATTTTACTGTGCAGATGCAAAGTTCGGTAACAGAATTTCAGTTAAACTTCCCTCAGTTTATTTTTCGTGACCACGCTTTCCCAAAACTCTTAAATATCTGCTCCGAATCAAGATTCAAAGATGCCTGCAGCAAGAACGGGATGTCAGCTGTGACATGACACCTTGAGATTGAAAAATATATATTTTGGTTATTTAACTACAGTAAGTGAAGTGGATCCAGTAAATCCAGTAACATAATTACAATTATGGGTCCCTGATCTGAACCACACAAAACGGCATAATTATGGTTATCAATACCTTTATCGTCATGGTGATGTATCCTGAATAGATACACAAAAAGTAGAAATATGTAATACCCTCCACTCCAAGCAAACACAAATTTGGTTGGTAAGGACCAATCATAAATGTATATGCTTCACAAGCTGACATCACAGTACAGTAGCTACGTTCAGTACAGTACATTATACTCGTGTGCTCTACTGTACAGTACTTTGCTATCCAAACTTGTGAAACATAGACGTGATCTATGATTGGCTTAGATTTGGTCCGTCCGGTGTCGGTCGGTGCTCAGTGGGTGAGGATGCTTGCTACAGTAAATGGAAAGAGGGTAGGTGGTAGGTGTCAGATAGATCCGGGGGGGGTGTCATTAACTGGAGAGTATGGATGGGTATCGGTAAGATTTGAACGGTATTACTACTCTTACCGATACTGCTTATCGATCCGGTACTTTAACGGTATTCTTATTTTTTACCAGAAAAAAAACCCGAAACAAATTAAGAACAGAACATAGCTTTATTTTCTGAAATGTTAAATACATTATTTACAGCAAAAGAAACAGCAATGTTTTTAATAACAAATCACTATTATAGACTAATGTTGTGATGGTAATGTAAAACAAATGAAATGAACAATATATTTTCCTGCAAAAGAAAAGACAGTGGTATAGAACAACACGGGTGGGGCCTGCAGGTAGGCTGTAAAAGAAAAGACAGTGGTATAGAACAACACGGGTGGGGCCTGCAGGTAGGCTGTAAAAGAAAAGACAGTGGTATAGAACAACACGGGTGGGGCCTGCAGGTAGGCTGTAAAAGAAAAGACAGTGATATAGAACAACACGGGTGGGGCCTGCAGGTAGGCTGTAAAAGAAAAGACAGTGGTATAGAACAACACGGGTGGGGCCTGCAGGTAGGCTGCAGAAGGACTAACAGTTATTCGCAGTTCTTATGGAGAAAGATCAACATATTTGCCTTCTCTGGCAGAAGTCGGGGCATCTCCTAGCTTATTGTGTTCCCTGCTGTCTAAAATACCCTCTCACTAGGGGTGGAGGGCGCTTGAGCACAGAGGTAGCTTGTTGCAATGTTTGTGAGGGGCAGAGTATCTCTTCTCCCACCACTACATCACAGGATCTTCAGCCATGGGGATGGGAGGCAGGCCTTCGTAGAGCTCCACCTCTAGGTCAACACGCTCGCTGAGGGTGAGGGACAAGGTGTCCTGTTGGATCGTCAACCTCAACTCCCTGTCCTCCTCTGAGAACAGCTCCTCCAAGGCACTCCTTGTTTTGTACAATGGAGGGACTGCTCCATTTCCTCTCCTTCTCCTTCAGACTCCTCCTGTTGCTGGTGCTCCGTGTCCGTCTGCACTGCTCCTCTGACAGCCTTGGTGTCGCTCCTGTCACATTGGCCTCAACAGTTGCCTTCCTCAGCCTGTCCCAGGTGGCGTCACTCACCGGCCTCCCTTTAAATCCGGGGTCCATTGCTGCGGTCTCATGCAGGAAGGCTTGAATGTACTCATCCTGATAGCGCTCGGAGAGGTTCTCCCACACCTTCTCTTTGACGGTTGCCACAAACGTATCTTCATTCTTCACAGTGAAGTGCTCCTCCAGTTTGTGGAGGATGGGTATGATCTGTCCACAGGTGGCGTTCTTGTCACATGACACACACAGTGTGGATGTATAGAGGATTCCCATGAGCTGGACAAACTCCTCAGCCTTATGGAAGTCCTCGTCCTTCAGACGGTCCAGGTTGTCCTTGATCATTGCTTTTCGCAGTCGTGGGGTCCAAGGATGCTGCTTGGATCGCTGGATACTGCTCCATGAATCTCTCTATCGTTGGATAGTTCCATCTGGTCTTGACATCAAGGATGAGTGAGTGTTGCGGGAAAGCCTGAAACAACAAAAAAACATGCATTTCATTATTTAATTACTTGAAAATTGAATTAAATTGTTAAATGCGAACATTTCTAAATAATACCTTAATAGATTGAACTGGCTTCTTACCAAGGAGCTGCTGCTTTTCCTTCAAGACTGTTTTGGACATCGAGGATCTCTTGAACCACACAACCACTGCTCTGCTTCAGGCTGCCCATTTAGTAGATTTTCTGTGCTGCCAGATTCAATGTGTGCGCAAAGCGTCCTATTTTTAGGATGTGTAGCCACTTGATGGCAACATCCATATTGCCAGCATTATCAACAGTTGCGGCTACAATCTTCCTCGGCTCTCTTCCAGAAATCGCCTCTGCCACTACTTCGCCAGATTGCGATTTGTACACTGTCCTGCTGGAGGAACTTCTGTTTTACACTGCCCCTGGCTTGTGTAGCACACTAACAGTGAGATAGTGGTCCTGAGGCTGGTCCACCCGTCTGATGTGATGGCCAGTGTCATGACGTTGGCCTGGGGGTAGGTTTATGACAGTCATAAATACCTCTTCCCCCCTTTTTCCTCTCTCTACCCTACTAATGTGAAATTTGAAAACCCCTTGGTTAACATAGAGATCCTGGGAACATCAGGAGGTGGGGGGAAATTAACTATATTCTGGTAATCCGACCAATTGAACATATGCGGTGGTACTTAATGAATATGATGTCAGTTCGGTTGTCATCTGAGACATTCTCATCGATGATAAGATGACAAACTCTACAGTGGAAAGTCTACACATCAATTATCGGATTCACATGGAATTGTTGTTCAATTTAAATGTTTGAATATAAAATTATTGGTGAAGAGATGAAATGTAATTTTAGCTTCCAAATGAGAGATTTGGGTTTTCATAAGGTTAGGGCTCTGCTCAATCAGTGGCCCGCCCCTGTGAAGGGACATGGGTTATAAAACTTTTCAAACACGCCGTCCTCTCCCTTCCAATATAAAGCCTTGACGACAATATAACCTCCTGTTCCGGGGATGTGAGGACGACGGTCCGATGTCAGAATGGTTCAGATAATAACTGCAGAACGAAGCCAACATCAGCGTGAGCTTTGGTTGCGAATGGTATGAACTTTGAACTCTTATTCACTACAGAAGCGATACCTCCTAGCCGTT
This sequence comes from Oncorhynchus clarkii lewisi, assembly GCF_045791955.1. Taxonomy (NCBI): domain Eukaryota; kingdom Metazoa; phylum Chordata; class Actinopteri; order Salmoniformes; family Salmonidae; genus Oncorhynchus; species Oncorhynchus clarkii. The sequence goes on along the minus strand of NC_092155.1, from coordinate 42,187,093 downwards.
GAGTTAGCAACAGCAGCTGCAAACGAGGGTTAGGAAGGAACACAATGATGTTACTACAACGTATCCAATTGACCACCAGAGACATTCTTCAAAGGACAAAGGACTCGGTTTGGCAACACGGCCTTCCATATACCATCCAGCCTTCAATCTACCACCAACCTACCAAAATATTTATTGCATTTTCCTTTTCCAAATGGGCGGTAATTTAGAATGCATAAAATACTGTATTTACGATAGCACAGCTTCTTCCTTTGTCCCTCAGTCTTCCTGCTCTTTCACTCAAACCCAGCCCCTTTTCTTTTGTGTAACCAGCTGTCATATCTGTTCCGTCCGCTAGGGACATTTTCCTTGATGACGTAATTTGTAATCAAGGTATGATTCATTCTGTGTGATTAGTTAGGTATTTAGTAAATAAATAGTGAAACCCAATTTTGTATTGCTCAATCAGGTAATATTGATTACGGAGAAAGGATTTTTATAGAATATGTCATATCACTTAATCCGGCATAGCCAAAGACACGACACCAGCTTTGGCACGTCCTTCAGCTCAGTGATCACTTTTCTACACCACATCAGGTAGGAATGAATGTGTCACTGAGGTAACTCCTGGAGGGAGGGGTATTTTTGTGGTTGAGTGCCTTGCTCATCTCCCTACAGTAAAAAAGAAAAAAGAAAGATTGTTTCCATGTATTGAATTATCATTATTTAATTAGTGTTGTTGTGTATTGTAGAGTGATGGGACTAACATACAACCCTTTTATACTACCATATCCTAAAAATGAATACAACTCAGTATATACTGACAGACTGTTACCTAAAGCCCTTGGACTCCACTGTTGCAAAGGGGTGTAGCCCTTTCACTATGAACTTGGTCACGGCTAGGTGGCACTCATTCACCCTCTCCTCAGTCATCCGCCCACTAGCTGCCCGCGTGAAGGGGCTTTGGGCTGGTCTTTGGCTTGGACCAGCGGTATTAGAGGGAGGAGTGGGTTGGTTCATTGTAGCTGCAACTTTAACAAAAAAGTTGCAACATCTTTAAATGGGTGATTTAAGTTATGCTAAACAATCAGCTGGCTAATGGTTGCTTTTGATCATGAACCCATGTTTGCATAATCTAGTTAACTCCGTGTGTGGGCTCTAAGCTGCTAGCATACATACCTAACGTAGATCGGACAACGAGAGATGAACTGCGAGCTGGGCAGTCAAACTGTGCATTTCTCTGCACATGATGCACTTTCGATAGATGTTTGGACAGATTCGCTTGTAAGGGCGGAAACACGAGAAAAGTCTTGTTGCACTTGCGGCAACGAGCATTGTCAGCATCGACTCTGGTGAAGTGTAACCACACTTTTGAACGTTTAGTTCTCTCCGCCATCATCCTAATTAAGAGCGGGGCCTTTCTCGTGTGTGTTCTGTAGGATGTGAGAGACAGGCTCCACGCGAGAGATATCTCTCTTCTGGATTGCAAAAATGCATCATAGACGAACGTCTTCATCTAATTGCAAATTAGAAATGGTTGGTGAGATAAAATGTGCAAGATAATGTTTATGTAGCAATAATAAATAGGAAATGTATTTTCTTAAATTCTCCAGTCCCGAAAGCAGAACCAATAACGTCAGAACTTATCGATACTTATCGATACCCGTTTAATACCGGGTGTCGGTACCCATCCCTACTGGAGAGAGAGAGAAAAGATAGAGGGAGTGTGAGGGGTTCTCCAGACTGTTTTCACAGTCTTGCTTTGACCACCAGATGTCAGAAAGAGAAAGAAAACATTTGAGCTGAACATAACAGTATGCCAGTGGAAGGGAAGATGGTAGTCACAAACCAGAATTGGGTTACCTGCTACTATGATTTCTCATTGTAGCCAATTCATTTGGAAAATGGTTGAAAAATGTATACGTCTTAAATTAAAAATATATAAATAGATTTCATTCGACATGCTCCTATGAACAAAACATGTTGGTGCTCATGGGTCCTTTTACATGGAAATGCCCATAACATGGTGCAGCCACCACTGTGCTTGAAAATATGAAGAGTGGTACTCAGTGATGTGTTGTGCTGGATTTGCCCCAAACAAAACGCGTTGTATTCAGGACAAAAAGTGAATTCCTTTGCCACATTTTTTCCCGCCTTGTTGCAAACAGGATGCATGTTTTGGAATATTTGTATTCTGTACGGGCTTCCTTCTTTTCACTGTCATTTAGGTTAGTATTGTGGAGTAACTACAATGTTGTTGAGCCATCCTCAGTTCTCTCCATTCACCTCTGTTTTAAAATGACCATTGACCTCATGGCGAAATTCCTGGTTTCCTTCCTCTCTGGCAAGGATACCGGCTTTTTTTGTAGCGACTGTGTATTGATACACCATCCAAAGCCACATTTTATAAGCCCAAAAATAACCAAGAATTTAAGCATATGTACTTTGGATGGTGCCCATATTGACCGTGTTCCTGTTTACCAATGCCTGGGCATCTGAATAGAAGAAAAGCTGTCTTTTAAAAAACCATATTGATGCGTTAGTTAAGAACCAGAGTATACATTTTTTTAACCTTTATAGAAATAGGTCCGGCCTCTCGCTAAACAGGAGGCAGATTATTCAGTCGACGTTCCTACCGGCGCTAGACAATGGCGACATCTTCTATACGAGCGCAGCTGGCGCTTCATTTAAGCCGTTAGATGCCATTTATCATAGCGCACTGGACTTTAATACGGGCAACGGTCTCACTGCATTCTCTACCAGAAAGTTGGTTGGCCCGCTTTGAGGTCACGTAGATTGAGACATGGCTATGTTTTCATTTTAAACCCTTTTACAAGAGGTCCCACTGCACCTAACGTCATAACGACACTTTAGACATACGAGTTACCACACCCGGGTCTCAGGGCTGGCTAAGTCTTTAGACATACGAGTTACCACACCCGGGTCTCAGGGCTGGCTAAGTCTTTAGACATACGAGTTACCACACCCGGGTCTCAGGGCTGGCTAAGTCTTGAAATTCCCCTTGGCCTCTACTGAGTTAGGTAAATCAGCTTATTTGCGGAACAATCTTCAAAATGTTCTTAAATGTGATGTTCTGGTGCCTCTAGGTCAACTCAGAAAGCTGATTGAGGACCGTATTACTGATGAATGTGATGCTCTGGTGCCTCTAGATCAACTCAGAAAGCGGATTGAGGACCGTATTACTGATGAATGTGATGTTCTGGTGCCTCTAGGTCAACTCAGAAAGCTGATTGAGGACCGTATTACTGATGAATGTGATGTTCTGGTGCCTCTAGGTCAACTCAGAAAGCTGATTGAGGACCGTATTACTGATGAATGTGATGTTCTGGTGCCTCTAGGTCAACTCAGAAAGCGGATTGAGGACCGTATTACTGATGAATGTGATGTTCTGGTGCCTCCTAGGTCAACTCAGAAAGCTGATTGAGGACCGTATTACTGATGAATGTGATGTTCTGGTGCCTCCTAGGTCAACTCAGAAAGCTGATTGAGGACCGTATTACTGATGAATGTGATGTTCTGGTGCCTCCTAGGTCAACTCAGAAAGCTGATTGAGGACCGTATTACTGATGAATGTGATGTTCTGGTGCCTCTAGGTCAACTCAGAAAGCTGGTTGAGGACCGTATTACTGATGAATGTGATGTTCTGGTGCCTCTAGGTCAACTCAGAAAGCTGATTGAGGACCGTATTACTGATGAATGTGATGTTCTGGTGCCTCTAGGTCAACTCAGAAAGCTGATTGAGGACCGTATTACTGATGAATGTGATGTTCTGGTGCCTCTAGATCAACTCAGAAAGCGGATTGAGGACCGTATTACTGATGAATGTGATGTTCTGGTGCCTCTAGATCAACTCAGAAAGCTGATTGAGGACCGTATTACTGATGAATGTGATGTTCTGGTGCCTCTAGGTCAACTCAGAAAGCTGATTGAGGACCGTATTACTGATGAATGTGATGTTCTGGTGCCTCTAGATCAACTCAGAAAGCTGATTGAGGACCGTATTACTGATGAATGTGATGTTCTGGTGCCTCTAGGTCAACTCAGAAAGCTGATTGAGGACCGTATTACTGATGAATGTGATGTTCTGGTGCCTCTAGGTCAACTCAGAAAGCTGATTGAGGACCGTATTACTGATTAATGTGATGTTCTGGTGCCTCCTAGGTCAACTCAGAAAGCTGATTGAGGACCGTATTACTGATGAATGTGATGTTCTGGTGCCTCTAGGTCAACTCAGAAAGCTGATTGAGGACCGTATTACTGATGAATGTGATGTTCTGGTGCCTCTAGGTCAACTCAGAAAGCTGATTGAGGACCGTATTACTGATGAATGTGATGTTCTGGTGCCTCTAGGTCAACTCAGAAAGCTGATTGAGGACCGTATTACTGATGAATGTGATGTTCTGGTGCCTCTAGGTCAACTCAGAAAGCTGATTGAGGACCGTATTACTGATGAATGTGATGTTCTGGTGCCTCTAGGTCAACTCAGAAAGCTGATTGAGGACCGTATTACTGATGAATGTGATGTTCTGGTGCCTCTAGGTCAACTCAGAAAGCTGATTGAGGACCGTATTACTGATGAATGTGATGTTCTGGTGCCTCTAGGTCAACTCAGAAAGCTGATTGAGGACCGTATTACTGATGAATGTGATGTTCTGGTGCCTCTAGGTCAACTCAGAAAGCTGATTGAGGACCGTATTACTGATGAATGTGATGTTCTGGTGCCTCTAGGTCAACTCAGAAAGCTGATTGAGGACCGTATTACTGATGAATGTGATGTTCTGGTGCCTCTAGGTCAACTCAGAAAGCTGATTGAGGACCGTATTACTGATGAATGTGATGTTCTGGTGCCTCTAGGTCAACTCAGAAAGCGGATTGAGGACCGTATTACTGATGAATGTGATGTTCTGGTGCCTCTAGGTCAACTCAGAAAGCGGATTGAGGACCGTATTACTGATGAATGTGATGTTCTGGTGCCTCTAGGTCAACTCAGAAAGCTGATTGAGGACCGTATTACTGATGAATGTGATGTTCTGGTGCCTCCTAGGTCAACTCAGAAAGCTGATTGAGGACCGTATTACTGATGAATGTGATGTTCTGGTGCCTCTAGGTCAACTCAGAAAGCTGATTGAGGACCGTATTACTGATGAATGTGATGTTCTGGTGCCTCTAGGTCAACTCAGAAAGCTGATTGAGGACCGTATTACTGATGAATGTGATGTTCTGGTGCCTCTAGATCAACTCAGAAAGCTGATTGAGGACCGTATTACTGATGAATGTGATGTTCTGGTGCCTCTAGGTCAACTCAGAAAGCTGATTGAGGACCGTATTACTGATGAATGTGATGTTCTGGTGCCTCTAGATCAACTCAGAAAGCTGATTGAGGACCGTATTACTGATGAATGTGATGTTCTGGTGCCTCTAGGTCAACTCAGAAAGCTGATTGAGGACCGTATTACTGATGAATGTGATGTTCTGGTGCCTCTAGGTCAACTCAGAAAGCTGATTGAGGACCGTATTACTGATGAATGTGATGTTCTGGTGCCTCCTAGGTCAACTCAGAAAGCTGATTGAGGACCGTATTACTGATGAATGTGATGTTCTGGTGCCTCTAGGTCAACTCAGAAAGCTGATTGAGGACCGTATTACTGATGAATGTGATGTTCTGGTGCCTCTAGGTCAACTCAGAAAGCTGATTGAGGACCGTATTACTGATGAATGTGATGTTCTGGTGCCTCTAGGTCAACTCAGAAAGCTGATTGAGGACCGTATTACTGATGAATGTGATGTTCTGGTGCCTCTAGGTCAACTCAGAAAGCTGATTGAGGACCGTATTACTGATGAATGTGATGTTCTGGTGCCTCTAGGTCAACTCAGAAAGCTGATTGAGGACCGTATTACTGATGAATGTGATGTTCTGGTGCCTCTAGGTCAACTCAGAAAGCTGATTGAGGACCGTATTACTGATGAATGTGATGTTCTGGTGCCTCTAGGTCAACTCAGAAAGCTGATTGAGGACCGTATTACTGATGAATGTGATGTTCTGGTGCCTCTAGGTCAACTCAGAAAGCTGATTGAGGACCGTATTACTGATGAATGTGATGTTCTGGTGCCTCTAGGTCAACTCAGAAAGCTGATTGAGGACCGTATTACTGATGAATGTGATGTTCTGGTGCCTCTAGGTCAACTCAGAAAGCTGATTGAGGACCGTATTACTGATGAATGTGATGTTCTGGTGCCTCTAGGTCAACTCAGAAAGCGGATTGAGGACCGTATTACTGATGAATGTGATGTTCTGGTGCCTCTAGGTCAACTCAGAAAGCGGATTGAGGACCGTATTACTGATGAATGTGATGTTCTGGTGCCTCTAGGTCAACTCAGAAAGCTGATTGAGGACCGTATTACTGATGAATGTGATGTTCTGGTGCCTCCTAGGTCAACTCAGAAAGCTGATTGAGGACCGTATTACTGATGAATGTGATGTTCTGGTGCCTCTAGGTCAACTCAGAAAGCTGATTGAGGACCGTATTACTGATGAATGTGATGTTCTGGTGCCTCTAGGTCAACTCAGAAAGCTGATTGAGGACCGTATTACTGATGAATGTGATGTTCTGGTGCCTCTAGGTCAACTCAGAAAGCTGATTGAGGACCGTATTACTGATGAATGTGATGTTCTGGTGCCTCTAGGTCAACTCAGAAAGCTGATTGAGGACCGTATTACTGATGAATGTGATGTTCTGGTGCCTCTAGGTCAACTCAGAAAGCTGATTGAGGACCGTATTACTGATGAATGTGATGTTCTGGTGCCTCTAGGTCAACTCAGAAAGCTGATTGAGGACCGTATTACTGATGAATGTGATGTTCTGGTGCCTCTAGGTCAACTCAGAAAGCTGATTGAGGACCGTATTACTGATGAATGGGTTTGTTTTTTTGACATTTTTCTCAGTATGATTCCCTAATAAAATAAAGGTTAAATAAATGTCAGCGTTTTACATGTTTACCAATATACTAAATCGGTGCCCTTCTTTGCAAGGTATGGAGAAGCTCCCTGGTCTTTGATTTAATCTGTGCTTGAAATCCACTACATGACTGAGGGACCTTACAGATAATTAATTGTATGTGTGGGGCACAGAGATGGGGTAGTCATTTAAAAATTATGTTAACATCTATTATTGCTACCTATTATGGCCATGCAACTTATGTGATTTGGTGAGCTTTTTCTTTTTTTTTTTTATATATATATTTTTCATAAATTTGAATTCTTTTCACTTTGACATTGGAGTATTTTGTGTAGATCAGTGACAATTTTTTTGATTTCAAATCCAATGTGGGTTGAATAGTTATAATAAGTAAGACTGTATACATTGACATGCCATATCAAAATGATTTTTATGACAAACTATATTCCTATTTTAAATATACTCATATGAATCGCTTTTTGATTCAGTTGTTCATTTCATCTTGTAGGCTACACATTCACAGCTAACAGCTGGATTGGTGTATAGACGGGTTGGTTGTTTAACACAAAACCGACAGAGTTGGCTTCGATTGTTGACACCATTTAACTATTTTGTCTCCAATGTTTACTGAAAACATAAATACATTTGCACAGTGAGCACTTGTCTCTCAAACACATCGTTAAAGATGTTGGTTAGCTAGCTAGCAAATTTGACATTTCAGTCAAAACAAGACATGGTATCAAGAACAAGATAAAGCTAGCTGAAACGAGCCACCTACGATTCCCCACGAGGCTGCTTCTTGTCATTTAGCGGATTCGGTTATGCTGAGCCACAGGGCACCAGTCTGTGGCCCCGGTGACATGAACCGGCAACAGAGGTGAGGGAGGAGCGCCCTTCTCAAATGAACAGCAATCTGCACCGCTTGGTAATGTTGTCAACCAGGCAGCATTCCATCAAATAGTTTTGTTTCCATGTTCAAACTACTCTCAAAACTACAATTGTTCATAGAGAAACAACAATATTGGATGTTCTGAACCCATGTCAATGGTTAAATCACATCAGAATACTTTTTTTTAGGTTTGGAAGAACAAATTGATTATTGAGTGTAATTCCCCTTTCATTGTGCATCTGGCGAGAGAGGAACGTGCAGGTCTAGCTATGGTTCTGTACTGCTGCTGCTCATTTCATGGAAAAGTTAGCAAATAACATATAGGTAAGTCTACTTTGCAGTTAACATTTAATTGAGAAGGTTTTGGGGAAGCTATTTCTGTCGACCCACAAGATGCTTATATCAACTGGCTACACACGGATTGATAGACAAACGCGCATCACAGACAGACATAGGCAATATTGCTGGAAATGAATTGGCAGATAGGTTTGTGTTTCTAAGCCAATAGTGGCTAACCAGGGGTGGGATAATGTCAATGTTCAATGTTGTGTTGATTAGATAGTAGCTGGGAGCTTGCGGTGTCAGATACTTGTGAGATTTGTTTATGAAAGTTTTCAAAGGCACACGTGAAAAATTGCATATTTACGTGATAACGCCCGGGTAGCCGGTGTTTGAAGGATATACTGGCACGGACGGGTGTTGGCAAATCGTGCCAATACATCCCCCAAATACCGGCTTCTCGGGCATTACCAACATATTCAAATAACGATTGACATTTTCACAAAAAATATATATAGTCCAGACTAGGGTTGCACATTTTGGGGAATATTCAGAGGTAGAAACTTTGTGTGAATTAACGGGAATATATGCAAATGTATAATAATACCATTTAAATGTAGATGTTTTTTGCATTGGATATATTTACCATATGTGGAGAAGGTAAAAGGTTTGTTTCTTAGACATAATTGCAAATGATTAAATCCTTTCAATAGAAATAAAAATGACTAGTTTCAAATTGAACTTTAATTAAATTAGTTGACTCTTCACATGGGATGATTTCACTGAACAACAAAAGGGAATATTGAATGATCCCCAATGATCCATCGCATCTCCCAAAAACGTTTTAAACATCTGTAAAATGATAGTGTAGAAACTAAAGCTTTGGTTGTCTTCCCCCTTGACCTCCTCAATGTCCACCTCTTGAATATCAGACTGAGGCCTCATCTTCCTTGCCACTTTTCAACCTTGTTGAGGATGGCTTCTTGTCCGGTTCAAAAAGCCTCACATTTGCCTGGATGGACACCAATTTTTCAACCCTGTTGTGTGTTTTGGTGTGTGTGTTCCCAAAGAAGGACCAGTTGCGCTCTGAGGCGGCTGATGTTGGTGCAATTTGGAGGATGATGAAAGCAACAGGGGAAAGAGCCTCAGATCCACAAAGTCCCTTCCACCAGGTGGCTGATGAGATATGTTGGCATGACTGCCATATTGCATCTCCATCCCAAAGCGCTTGCTTGGAAGTGTACTTCGCCAGACTGCCAAGAAACTTGCCCTCATCCAGGCCAAGGTGGCGAGACACGGTAGTGATGACACCATAGGCCGTGCTGATCTCTGCACCTGACAGGATGCTCTTGCTAAGATACCTGGTGTCCAACATGTACGCTGCGGCATTTATGGGCAGTTTCCTCTGCTTGTAACAACAGTGAAGTGGACAGAGCAGTATGGATTTCTTCTCTTACATCTGCAAGCAGAGTCTGAACATCAGACAGGATGGCATTGTCTCCCTCAATCAGTGCAATGGTTACTGCTATAGGTTTCAGGAGTTTCAGGCTGCTTGATCCGCTTGATGAAGCTGTCCATATCAGCAGACTGATATGGTCATTTCTTGAAGAGACTCCTTCCCCTCCAGGAGACTGTCAAACATGATGACAACACCACCCCAACGGGTGTTGCTGGGCAGCTTCAATGTGGTGCTCTTATTCTTCTCACTTTGCTTGGTGAGGTAGATTGCTGCAATAACTTGATGACCCTTCACATACCTAACCATTTCCTTGGCTCTCTTGCAGAGTACATCCATTGTTTTCAGTGCCATGATATAATAGTAAAATAAATAAATAAATACATACAATTCCATGTACAGATAAATAGTTAAGCAGTTAGATTAAACAACTCCTTTTGTAAGATAAATGTTTTTTTTTTAAACATGTATGGAAACAGGTGAATTAACACTCTTCAGTTAGCAGGCTCAAGCAAGCTAAAACCAACTAGCAGAAATTATTTAAACCCACTTTGCTGTATGCTACTATTTACTAGTTAACAAAAAATTGTCATATAAAATATATTCACCCCACCCAGTATCTCAACTTACCAGACAGCATGTAGTCCTTGGCTCAGACGGTTTCGTAGTGTGGGCTCAATAGCATCTAATTAGTGTGCAAGATCTTGAGAATCAGCTGTACATGTGATGGAAGAATGCACTGTGCATGCAGAGGGTTGCAATTCCAATGAATTGTGGATAGTTTAACCAAAATATGCCACAAGACCTAGAATTGCCTTATGTGTATCCCACAGAAAAGGTTCACTGTTATAAGCTAACGTTTTTGATGAATTTAAGCAAAATTCCCAGGCTTAACTCCCCATGGAACTTTTTTGGAAAGTTTCCGAACCTTTGAAACCCTAATCCCGACACAAATCTAGGGTTGCTACACAAGCCGGCTGGACATTCTATCGGTTGCCAGAGATGCGACCCAGTCGTTCAGTCTAAATGTTCCATTGCCATACTTGCTGGAAACATTCTTATCCCCTTGCTTGCTAGCTAGCCACCTAGGGCTAACTTATAGTCACATCAAACCGTGCAGCCAGAATAACAGCAGCAGCTGCATTTGGTTAAGATGTTTTCTAGTGACTTTTATTTTGACACATCCATAACAATGAGCTAATGAGGTGCGATTTCACCTGGTATTAAAAATATGCTCTCTCGTCAGGACAATGTTTTTCAGAGGAGCTAGCCAACAACACAGCTAATACAATCACTTCAAACTGAAGCTGGAAAGACAGCAAACTAGCTGCACTTTGTTTAGTTTTACCTGTTTTCTATTGATAGATATTTGTATATATCCATGAAATTATACTGATTCATGATTTCGACTGGCTGAGAAAAGCTGCCTGTCTGTCTCGTCCCAACACCATTACTATGGGACAGCTGGAGATTGAATCTGAATATTGAAACAATGTTGCAAATGTCGGAGAGACAGACAGCAAGGTTTACACAAATCTCCGCTGTTGAAAATAAAATGTTAGTCTAAAGGAAATGTGAGATGATGTCTAGATGCTTTCATAGTGGAGATCAAGTTTATAAATTGCCTGGTTGGGCTGATGAGACAGTGGATAAAGAAGTCAAATGGACCAGAGTAAATAGGCATTTTAATGTCATAAATTTAGCTGGCTGGTAACTTGTGCACTAGACACCGGCTGGATACCGTCAGGTTGAGAGCTTCAAGTTCCTTGGTGTCCACATCACCAACAAACTAACATGGTCCAAGCACACCAAGACAGTCGTGAAGAGGGCACGACAAAACCTATTCCCCCTCAAGAGACTGAAAAGATTTGGCATGGGTCTCAGATCCTCAAAGGGTTCTATAACTGCACCATCGAGAGCATCCTGACTGGTTGCATCACTGCCTGGTATAGCAACTGCTCGGCCTCCGACTGCAAGACACTACAGAAGTTAGTGCGAACGGCCCAGTACATCACTGGTGGCAAGATTCCTGCCATCCAGGACCTCTATACCAGGCAGTGTCAGAGGAAGGCCCTAAAAATTGTCAAAGACTCCAGCCACCCTAGTCATAGACTGTTCTCTCTGCTACCGCACGGCAAGTGGTACTGGAGAGCCACACGTCTAGGTCCAAGAGGCTTCTAAACAGCTTCTACCCCCAAGCCATAAGACTCCTGAATCAAATGGCTACCTAGATCCCCCTTTTACACTGCTGCTACTCTCTGTTGTTATCATCTATGCATAGTCACTTTAATAACTCTACCTACATGTACATATTACCCCAACTAACCGGTGCCTCTGCACATTGACTCTGGACCAGTACCCTGTATATAGTATCGCTATTGTTATTTTACTGCTGCTCTTTAATTACTTTTATTTATTATTCTTATCTGTATTTTTTGAAACTGCATTTTTGGTTAGGGGCTCGTAAGCATTTCACTGTGAGGTCTACACCAGTTGTATTCAGCGCATGTGACTAATCAAATTTGATTGGAATGTGATTTTAAGCTATCAGCATTCATTATCAGATCCATCGTTGTATAAAGAAAAACAAATGGAGAACATTTGCCTAAACAGTATGCGAATTTAGTAGAACTATAGGTAACTATCAGTATATCTACAAACGAACCTCTTTTGCATAGTTTTATCCCCGGTGTAATCCGCAGCAGTCCACGAAGCCGATGATTCTCCTCCTGATACTCCACTACCGTTTTCTCAACGGCCCCGAAAATCTCCGCCGCAGCCGCAGTTAAGCGCTCATTTAAAAACACACGCAACAAATCTAGTTTAGACATTTTCAGTCAAATGAGAGTTAGGTAGCCTCTTCAGTTGAGTCACTTGATCTTTCTTTATTTATAACAAGGTATGCTAAATCAAACCGACGGTGAAGCAGGCAAGAATAAATAAGTACTTCCGGGTCACCGATTTTTGAAGTCCTTCAGAATAAATGCCCCATCCTGTACATTTTGTAAATGTATAATTATTGTGAAAATGATGGAAAATGTGCACAATTATCAAAATATTTCATACTAGTTATCATATAAATAATAATTACAAGTATTTTTTAAAAATATTGTCATTTTTTTTCTATAAAAAAAATATTTACACCTGAATGGTCAACAATGTTTTGTTAAGTACTATTATTTATTGCACCGTACAAAATAATCTGCAGCGATGCTCCTCTGAATATAAACTTTGTAGATTTTGAAACCAGAAGTGCTGTTAACAATAATGTCAATTCCATAATATTACTTGAGCTATAAAGGCGACTAACTTTTCATTTTTTAATATTGTTAAACAAAATTCTAAGTGTGCTAACATTTCCTTACAAATGGTCTAAATTTATAAAATGTTATATTATTTTTTACGATCTTCATTGTGGGACTATTATTTTGAAGGAAAATCCCCGAGGTCACAGCCTTATTCTTGCTGGTAGAACGGGTCAAACTCCAAACTAGAGTCATCGGGTCAAATGTCGTCTCGGGCCGAACTGCGCATATGCAGGCCGTCAAATCAAAAAGTTGTTTTTGACGAAAATGAAAACATACCTGTCACCTTCAACAAATTGGAGTAATAATATGTTCAACAACTAAGGAAGAATTTTCACTTCGATCATTGATTTCTCAAACCATAGGTTGGTTTGTTTGGTTTGTTTCACAAGCGTTCCCGGAAGTCTCGCGATGTTGCGCCCATACAAATAAGAATTAATTCGTATTTCTATGGTTGCACCTCTGGGTTTAGAAACTCTGTGCTAGAGTCTTCTTCAAACCTACTTCCGTGTTCTAGTCAAATCATTTTTGAAAATTCCTTGTTTCCGATCAGAGGCGAGCCCAGAAACGCAAAAAAAGCGCCGGCCAGGTGGAAGGGTTTTTACTACCGTGCAAGGCAGCCTATAGACCAGTAGTAAAGGAACACGATAACTACATGTATACAAACCGTGGTTGATTAAGTCTTTCCACGAATAGAGTACATCCTTCACCTAGTTTAGATAGATAATAACAGAGAGTAGCAGCAGCGTAAAAGGGGGGGGGGGCAATGCAAATAGTCTAGGTAGCCAGTTAATTAGGCGTTCAGGAGTCTTATGGCTTGGGGGTAGAAGCTGTTTAGAAGCCTCTTGGACCTAGACTTGGCGCTCCGGTACCACTTGCCATGCGGTAGCAGAGAGAATAGTCTATGACGAGGGTGGCTGGAGTCTTTGACAATTTTTAGGGCCTTCCTCTGACACCGCCTGGTACAGAGGTCCTGGATGGCAGGCAGCTTGGCCTCAGTGATGTACTTGGGCCATACGCACAACCCTCTGTAGTGCCTTGCGGTCGGAGGCCGAGCAGTTGCCATACCAGGCAGTGATGCAACCCGTCAGGATGCTCTCGATGGTGCAGCTGTAGAACCTTTTGAGGATCTGAGGACCCATGCCAAATATTTTCAGTCTCCCGATGGGGAATAGGTTTTGTTGTACCCTCTTCATGTTGTACTCTATTCGTGGAACAACCCGGTAATCATAAGTATAGGATGATCTGGGAGAATCAATTATTCATCATGAGTCAACTCTATATCATTACTCTGTACAAGATTAAACAATATCATGAATGAGCAGCATTAGGTCAAAATGGATGAGAAATAGTCTTGGACAAATGGAAGGAGCCCTTTTCTGGAAAGCATATATTTAATGTGTCAATAACAGCAGTCTGGCCTTGGGTTGTAAAACTACCGGTAAATGACCAGTGTTACCATCATTGTTGGTAATTAAACAGGTAATCTATGGCAATCTATGGTAATTTATACTTGAATAAATTTGACTTTGAATAACTTAAAATTTCTAATAATATAAAGTATAACTTTTTTTTATATCTGTGTCCATATTGTTCATGAGTTTCTAGTAGAGACCATATGTTTCAAGAGAAAATAGCCTAATTAATACCCAAAAAAAGTATTAATTAACAATGGCATTATTTTCAATTCCCTCTGCAACTCTTCCAACTATTGACTTTTTTCACAACTGCGCTAAAACATTTAAAACAAAGACATAGTAAGATAAATAAAAGTCAAAAGATAAAAGATATTTCATACTGAAAGCTTCATATTAAACACCAATGGTATTCACTAAATTGACGTGTTATATTTAGGACCATGTTTTACAGATATGTCATTCAAATTGTATTTTTTTTCAAATCTTATTTTATTATTCTATATATTTTACATGTGATGAAAATACCATGTAGATAATAGGCAGAATCTACCGCACACCCAATAGATTAGTGAAGGTGCTGGAAGGAAAATGTCTCCACACACTTCCAGTCATCATTCAAGTTAAATCAAACTTTATTTACATACGTATTACAAAAGTATCCATTATAGATCTATTTATCTGAAACCCACAGCATTAATGATCCAGAGTTGCTTTGCTTTTCCTAAAAGTGTTGTCCACATCCTGCCTTTTTATTGCCATCTACTGACAGATCTCTATGTCTTAATTACATTTTTCTTTCAGTTTTCTTCATATTTTCTTTGTGGACGTGTTTAAGCAGATAAACCTTATGAGTGAATATTTTACCAGACTGAGTAGCCATGTTGTTTCACTCCTTTGTCAGTTTATGAGTGGTTAGATTCCCCTTGACACTAAATCTTTCCTGCAGTCACCACATTAAAAGTGTTTATTTCTTGTTTGAGTCAGTATGAGCCCCTCTCGGTCCCCTTTCCGACTGAAGCTTTTCTCACAGTCACCACAGCTAAATGGTTTCTCCCCTGTGCGAGTCCGTTTGTGCACAATTAGGTTCCTCTTGACGCTGAAGCTTTTCCCAGCCACTACAGTTACATGATTTCTCCCCTGTGTGAATACGTATGCATGGTTAGGGTTTTCTTGCGATTGAAGCTCTTCCCACAGTCACCACAGGTAAATGGTTTTTCCCCTGTGTGAGTCAGCTTGTGCGTGGTTAGGTTCCCCTTGACAGAGAAGCTCTTCCCACAGTCACCACAGCTAAATGGTTTTGCTCCCGTGTGAGTCAGTTTATGCTTCATTAGGTTCCCCTTGAGACTGAAGCTTTTCCCACAGTCGACACAGCTAAATGGCTTCTCTCCTGTGTGAGTACGTATATGCATGGTGAGGTTCTCCTTCCGATTGAAGCTCTTCCCACAGTCACCACAGCTAAATGGTTTTGCTCCTGTGTGAGTCAGTTTATGCTTCATTAGGTTCCCCTTGAGACTGAAACTTTTCCCACAGTCACCACAGCTAAAATATTTCTCTCCTGTGTGAATCCTCATGTGCCTGGACAGATCTCCTTTGTATTTGAATGACTTGCCACAATCAGGGCAGGTGCAGGGTTTCTCCATGTGACAGAGTCGGACATGGGCCTTCAGTGTACAGGTTTTGCAGAAGCTGCATTCCCTGGGTCTCTTCTTGTTTAGAGTTACATGACTCAGCAGGTCAGCTTTTGGAGCAAACATTTCACCACAGTCACAGCAGCGGTGAGTTTTTCTAGACGTCATGCTGGGTTTGGAAGAACGTTTCTCCAATGGTGGGCTGGAATCCAATTGTGGGCTGCTGTCAAGTCCTACTGGGTCTCTGCTTATGGCTGAGCTGTGGCTGGAGGCATTGCTATCATTATCTGGAGGGTTACGGGGAATGGCGAGACTCTTTGGGTGAGTCACAGTGCCAAAAGATTTGAGATCCACTGGTATAGAGTCACACTCTCTGTTTTCCACAGTCTGGGTTTGGGGAAGAGTCAAGGACCAAAGTGGGTCCTCCTGATCACATTCACTTTTCACACAGGAAGGAGTGAATTGGAACTCTATGATATCAGCCTCCAGCCCTTGAAGCTGCTCTTCCTTCTGACTGGTCCTGACTTCCTCCTGTTCCTCTTTAATCTGTGTGGGCTCGGGGTCCTCCTGCCCCAGACTGGGGCTCCACTCCGGCTCACAGTGCTGCTGCTCAGGGAGAACCTCCTCTTCAGATACTGTGAGAGAGAGCTGCAGGGAGTCTGTAGGGAAGGGGAGGAGGAGCAGAGGTTAGCTATATAGGAGTTAAGGTAGGCCTCCGTGCTACAGCAAACAAAAGAAAGTAAGATGGATTCCCGACAACAATGACAAATATCCAACAAAAGGGCTTACACCAAGTAAAACGTTCAAAAGGACTAATTCGTGGCAGAATTAGGAGAAAGGAGAGATGAGTTTCTTATTTCCCACTTTAATCCATTGTTCAGGATGAATTCAAGGGACTGACATTTCAATGTCAAGCTGATGTCTTCCCCAGAGTGACCTGACCATTGCGATTAGCTCCTATTGATAGCCTAGTGACCTACTGAGACACGACAATATAAAAATAACACGATTCAAGATAAATAGCAAATAATAGCACAGAAGAAGAAGAATCTGGTGTCTCTTGGATCAATAGACCATGTCAAAATAAAATATATACAATACCAGTCAAAAGTTTGGACACCTACTCATTCAAGGTTTTTTAAAATAAAATAAAATACTTTTTTCTATATTGTAGAATAATAGTGAAGACATCAAAAATATGAAATAACACATGGAATCATGTAGTAACCAAAGAAGTGTTAAACAAAGTAGCCACCCTGTGCCTAGATGACAGCTTTGCACGTGGGGGCAATTTTTCGCCAATTTGCAAGAGGCTGAATGTATCTCACTGGAGAAAGCATCCAAGCGAGCGAAACAGCGCTCCTATGTCTCTGTATGTGTAGGCCATCTATCTGATGTGGTCTGGTCATAAAGAGTATGACATTGTTGATGCCAGTAGCATTGAATGCAAGGGAAGCCAGAATATCAATTTAAACAATCTGACATCTTGTTCTCTGACCCTCAGTACTGGTGCACCACAGGGCTGCGTGCTGTCCCCTCTGCTCTACTCTCTCTTCATGAACCAGTTTACATCTCAGGAGACCTCAGTTAAGGTCTTTAAATATGCTGACGACACTACCATAGTCAGCCTCATCACAGACAACAATGAAACACAGTATCACTGTGAAGTGGCTCGGACGGTGACGTAGTGTAAGGACAACGACCTCATGCTCAACGCTTCAAAAACCACAGAGATAGCAATAGACTACAGGAGAAGAAAGAACCTCAAGGATCCCGTCATATTCACTGACCAACCAATAACACTGACAGATTATTTCAAATTAGTCGGCACTTACATCAGCGACTTACTGAAATGGGACATCAACTCCAACCACATCATCAAGAAGGCCCAGCAGAGACTGTACTTTCTAAGACAACTGAAAAAGTACAAGGTTAAACAACAGCTGTTGGTTCAGTTTTACACAAGCATCATACAGAGCATTCTCACGTCATCCATTACAGTTTGGTATGGGAACACGGACCGTCACAGTGAGAAGAGGGTGGACTTTATGGGTTGTTGATATTACATTTATGAATTGTGGTGATGCTATTCGCCGACTGGTCAAGCACTTCGAGCCCCGGTACACACTACCAAGTAGGCGCTATTTTTCAGTTGTTGCCCTACCGGAGTTACACAGTATTGTTGAAATGCACATCCCTGAGCTACTTGCTACTGCTATTAGCTTCAAGACTGACATTTGGACCAGCGATGTCAGCCGCATGAGCATGCTGCGTCTGACAGCACAGTGGGTCGACGAGGATGTCGTACTGAGGAAGTCTTGACTGCCACACCACCATTGCCACTCCCTCGCTTCGAGTATTGCTGTGATCACAGAGCTGTGCTATAGGCTACCGGGTCGACCAACGCCGAGACTGACAGTACACGCTTGACTGTGCCAGTAAGATAGCTTAATATGGGCGGGAGTTTCGAGCCCGGACCTTGATAAATATTTAGGCGGGAGTCTCGACCCCAAAGCATGACAGGTCGGTGCCAAAAGTAAGTATAACTTTCTCTCAAAGCATCCGAAACCGATACTGAGGCAATCGAAAGAATACACGAGACACACCAAATCAAAAAGCAATTTTTTGTTACCTTTGTCTTGGAATACACCTCAATTATGTGAAAATCCAACTCCCAGCCTCAGATGAGGAAACACTTTGCATGTTTTGCTTGGGAACTGAACATGCTCAAGCAGCTGCACAGGGTAGCAGGTCTTGCACTCACTGTCAAAAAAACAAAGCATCGAAATCTCGACTTGCACGCTTTGGGGGCGGAGCCTCCGGATATTTATCAGATGAGTCTGCTACACAAATCAATGATCATTCCAAACCCCAATAAATCCCATCACGGATCCTCGCGTAGACACAAATCTCAATACACTGAGATGTGCAAGGAGATTAAGTCACTGGACAGTTGTACGGCAACCATAGGGTCTGCCTTCGAGCACATTCTGGCCAGGCTTCCCCTGCCGGTACCAAACCCAACCCTTACCTCTGAACGGAGAGTGGTTGTTGAATCGGATGACACTGATGTTCTGTCCAAAAGAGCCTCCCACTCTTATGACACAGACTATGAGTACTCTGATGCTATGTACCACAGCCCTAGCATCGTCCAGTCTCAGCCACCGGCATGGCAGTGACGGTTGACTAGAAAATATCCTTGTCTGAAATCTTTGAGAGGGCAAGCAGGAAGCTAATTGTGGAACATGCACCTACTGCCATGGTATCCACATCCAAGTTTGATGAATTCCGTTCTCCTGTTGTTCAAAGACTCTGTGCATGAGCTCCAATGCACTTGGAGCACGCCAAATGACAAAACCCCTGCCATGCCAAGCATATCTACAGTTCATGGTGCAGATGAAAATGGTTTTGTCCATTTCCCCATTCAGTCAGTACAACCAGGCAATTGGTTCACCACAGTGGACCGGAACGACGCATACATTCATATCCCAATTCTACCAGCACACAGAAAATGACTGAGATTTGACTTCGAAAAACACGTTTTTTAGTTTTGCGTTCTACCATTCGTCCTTTCGCTCGCCGGTCGCACTTTCAAAGTGGATAAGCGCAGTGCTAACTCCTGTTCACCAAGCAGGAGTCAGGGTCCTGAACTACTTAGACGATTGACTAATATGTGCAGGATCACCAATCCTTGGCATACACATCCATGGTCTCACATCATCTCTCAGAGTTGGGATGAACAATGAACTTGGAAAAGAGTTCTCTGGTCCCCACTTCCTGGGCTTGACACTGTACACTCAAATCATGTGAGCAACACTCTCTCCAGAAATAGTGGTATCTTTGAAAAATTGACTTTCAACATTCAAACTGAGAAAACAGCTGACAGCATTAGAGAGTCAGAGGCTCCTAGGCCTCCTAACTGCTGCAGTCCATGCTATACCATTGGGCTTGCTCCCAATGTGGCCAAATACAGTGCTGGTAGAACAAACACAATTTATGTCCCGGAAGGGACAAAAACAAAAAGCTGACAGTTTCAACGAGTTGCTGGGGAGCAATACAATGGCGCTTCAAATTCCTAGTGGAGTTCCCCTAGGCGCAGTTCACAACCAGGCGACTTTGACCACAGACACCTCCATACAGGGATGGGGAGCAGTCTTGAACCAGTCAGGGGTTCACGGTGTAGGGTCAGCAACACGGACAACTCACATGAACGTACTGGAGCTCAAGGCGGTTCCCCCTCCCTTGCACTCCGGCACTTCTTCCCAGTACTGAGAGGACAACATATACGGATATGGACAGACAACACAACCGTGGTTACACATATCAACCGCCAGGGCGGACTGAGGTCAATGGCACTGCACCAGGTAGCAAGGGAGCTACTGCTTTGGGCAAAACGGTCATCTTACATCACTCAGAGCAAATACACCTGCCGGAGGTGGAGATTCAGGCTGCAGAGCTTCTCTCCAGAGGAGGCCCTCTTCAATCTGTTCGCATTGCAAGACTTAACCCATTGTCCTATGTCATGGATGGGCAACGTTTGAAGGCCCTCAGATCAACATATGGGTACACAGACCCGCGAGCAACTGCGGCCCCTCATGATGAGTTCAGATTTTTTGTGGGCCCTACCCCCATCAAAGTTGCCCATCCCTGTCCTATGTGGTTCTCCATAAAGGGTCCAGCAGGCGCACTCGGGGTTGATGCCCTATCACACAGACGGCCAAGGGGGCTGATGTATGCGTTTCCACCAAATACCTTGGTCCCTCAGGTTTTGAGGACGATCAGCCTCGAGAGCGCATCAGTTATACTTGTTGCTCCACATTGTTGCTCCACATCTCTCTTCGAGCGGACCTTCTATCACAAGTCGAAAGGCAAGCTTTGGCACCACAAACCCAGCATACCGAAGGTGTGGGTGTGGCCCCTGAACGTGACCGCCTTGTAGCTGCAGGGTTGACCTCCTTGGTAATTGATACAATTCAGGCAGACAGGCATCCTTTACTCTAACCCTGTATTCTTGGAATGTGGAATGTGTTCAGGAAGTGGTGTGTCGACCATGCAGAATCACCTGCCCAATTTATGACATTTTGACTTTCCTCCCGGAGCTTGTGGTAGTACCCTTATACATTCAAAGTGTATATGGTACCCATCTTTATGGGTCATGACCAGACTGCAGGTGCATCACCATAGGCAAACCCTCTTGTATCGCAATTCATGAATGGTGCCCGCAGGTTACGGACCAGCAAAGCTCCTTCAGTACCCTCATAGGAGTTGTACGTTGTCCTACAATCGTTCTTACCTAACGTTAACCAGCCCTCACAGGAGATTTGTGAGTTGCATACACTTTGCCCGGTTATGGCATTGAGTGCCTATCTTGCTGCAGCAATAACTGTTGGTCAAACAGAACAGTTTTAGTTGTGCGTTATGGGGAGAACACCAAAGGGCACCCTGTCTCAAAGCAGGGACTGGCACATTTGATTACCACTACAGTGTCAAAATCATACAGTGCAGAAGGTAGACCGACTCTAGACAGTGTAGTAACATACTACACCAGGGGCATGGTCACTTCATGGGCCCTGGACTCGATCTGTACTGCTGCAAGTTGGACTACACCCACCCAAGACTGGATTTGATAGAAGAAAAAAATTACTTGAGACTTGACTTGGACTTGGAACCTCAAGACTCGGGACTCGACTTTGACTTGAGACTGAGTCTTCGTGGATTAATCTACACGCAGCCAGAGACAGTAGCCACAACCTTCTGGGCAGAGTTGCAAAGAAAAAGCCATATCTCAGACTGGCTAATAAAAAGAAAAGATTAAGATGGGCAAAAGAACACAGACACTGGTCAGATGAACTCTGCCTAGAAGGCTAGCATCCCGGAGACTCACTGTGTTTTGCGGTTACTATTTAATGAAGCTGCCAGTTGAGGACTTGTGAGGCCTCTGTTTCTCAAACCAGACACTCTAATGTACTTGTCCTCTTGCTCAGTTGTGCACCGGGGCCTCCCACTCCTCTTTCTATTCAGGTTAGAGCCAGTTTGCACTGTTCTGTGACGGGAGTAGTACACAGCGTTGTACGAGATCTTCAGTTTCTTGGCAATTTCTTGCATGGAGTAGCCTTCATTTCTCAGAACAAGAATAGACTGACGAGTTTCAGAAGAAAGTTCTAGCCCTTTTGAGCCACATCCCTGCTCCAGATACTCAACTAGTCTAAAGAAGGCCCGTTTTATTGCTTCTTAAATCAGAACAACAGCTTTCAGCTGTGCTAACATAATTGCAAAAGGGTTTTCTAATGATCAAATTTCTAATGATTAAATTATAAACTTGGATTAGCTAACATAACGTGCCATTGGAACACAGGAGTGATGGTTGCTTCGATCACGTGGACTGGGATATGTTCCGGATAGCCTCTGACAATAACTTTGATGTATATGCTGACTCGGTAAGCAGGTTTATTAGCAAGTGCATCGGAGATGTCGTACCCTCTGTGACCATTAAAACCTTCCCTAACCAGAAACCGTGGATTGATGGCAGCATCTGCACAAAACTGAAAGTGCGAACCACCGCTTTTAATCATGGCAAGGCGACCGGAAACACGACTGAATACAAACAGTGCAGCTATTTCCTCCGCAAGGTAATGAAACACGCAAAACGTCAGTATAGAGAGAAAGTAGAGTCGCAATTCAACGGCTCAAACACGAGACGTATGTGGCAGGGTCTACAGTCAATCACGGATTACAAAAAGAAAACCAGCCCCGTCGCAGACATCAACGTCTTGCTCCCAGACAAATTAAACAACTTCTTTGCTCTCTTTGAGGACAATACAGTGCCACTGACACGGACCTCTACCAAAGCCTGTGGGCTCTCCTTCGCCGTGGCCAATGTGAGTAAAACATTTAAACGTGTTAACCCTCGCAAGACTGCCGGCCCAGACGGCATCACTAGCCGCGTCCTCAGAGCATGCGCAGACCAGCTGGCTGGTGTGTTTATGACATATTCAATCTCTCCCTATCCCAGTCTGTTGTCCCCACATGCTTCAAAATGGCCACCATTGTGCCTGTTCCCAAGAAAGCTAAGGTAACTGAACTAAATTACTATCGCCCCATTGCACTCACTTCCGTCATCATGAAGTGCTTTGAGAGACTAGTCAAGGACCATATCACCTCCACCGTACCTGATACCCTATACCCACTCCAATTTTCTTACCGCCCCAATAGGCCCACTGATGATGCAATCGCCATCACCCTGCCCTATCCCATATGGACAAGAGGAATACCTATGTAAGAATGCTGTTCATTGACCACAGCTCAGCATTTAACACCATAGTATCCTCCAAACTTGTCATTAAGCTTGAGACCCTGGGTCTCGACACCGCCCTGTGCAACTGGGTCCTGGACTTTCTGACGGGCTGCCCCAGGTGGTGAAGGTAGGAAACAACATCTCCACCCCGCTGATCCTCAACACTGGGGCCCCACAAGGGTGTGTTCTCAGCCCTCTCCTATACTCCCTGTTCACCCATGAAAGCGTGGCCATGCACGCTTCCAACTCAATCGTCAAGTTTGCAAACGACATTACAGTGGTAGGCCTTATTACCAACAACGACGAGACAGCCTACAGGGAGGAGATGAGGGCCCTCGGGTGTGGTGTCAGGAAAATAACCTCTCACTCAACGTCAACAAAACAAAGGAGATAATCGTGGACTTCAGGAAACAGCAGAGGTAGCCCCCCCTATCCACAT
Source organism: Oncorhynchus clarkii lewisi (assembly GCF_045791955.1). Classification (NCBI taxonomy): domain Eukaryota; kingdom Metazoa; phylum Chordata; class Actinopteri; order Salmoniformes; family Salmonidae; genus Oncorhynchus; species Oncorhynchus clarkii. The sequence continues at coordinate 42,163,429 of NC_092155.1, read as the reverse complement.
CGACGGGACAATAGTGGAGAAGGTGGAAAGTTTTAAGTTCCTCAGCGTACACATCACGGACAAACTGAAATTGTCCACCCACACAGACAGCGTGGTGAAGAAGGCGCAACAGCGCCTTTTCAACCTCAGGAGGCAGAAGAAATTTGGCTTGTCATCTAAAACACTCACAAACTTTTACAGATGCACAATCGAGAGCATCCTGTCGGGCTGTATCACCGCCTGGTACGGCAATTGCACCGCCTTCAACCTCAAGGCTCTCCAGAGGGTAGTACGGACTGCACAACGCATCACCGGGGGCAAACTACCTGCCCTCCAGGACACCTACAGCACCTGATGTCACAGGAAGGCCAAAAAAATCATCAAGGACAACAACCACCCGAGCCACTGCCTGTTCACCCTGCTATCATCCAGAAGGCGAGGTCAGTACAGGTGCATCATAGCTGGGACCGAGGGACTGAAAAACAGCTTCTATCTCAAGGCCATCAGACTGTTAAACAGCCATCACTAACATAGAGAGGCTGCTGCCAACATACATACTCAAATCTCTGGCTACTTAATTAAACGGACTCAATAAAGTTATCACTAGTCACTTTAAATAACGGCACTTTAATAATGTCTACATATCCTACATTACTCATCTCATATGTATATACTGTATTCTTCACCATCTACTGCATCTTGCATATGCCGCACGCCATTGCTCATCCATATATTTCTATGTACATATTCTCATTCATCCCCTTACATTTGTGTGTATTTGTGTGTATAAGGTAGTTGTTGTGAATTTGTTAGATCACTTGTTAAATATTACTGCATAGTCGGAACTAGAAGCACAAGCATTTCGCTACACTCGCATTAACATCTGCTAACCATGTGTATGTGGCCAATAAAATTTGATTTGATGATCATGGGCCTCTGTACGCCTATGTAGATATTGCATAACAAATCTGCCATTTCCAGCTACAATAGTAATTTACAACATTAAAAATGTCTACACTGTATTTCTGATCAATTTGATGTTATTTTAATGGACCAACATTTTTGCTTTTTTTTCAAATACAAGGACATTTCTAAATGACCCCAAACTTTTGAACGGTAGTGTATTTTTTAATGCATTATTATTATTATGAGTGGTCTGGGGTCCTAAGCGACTGCTCATGTTGCTTCTGCCTGGAGCATGCCCTGGTTATATGGTTAATTATCACACTCTGTTTTCTGAAATGCCTCTTTGGTACAGCCTCTCCCAGCCTCTTTGGTACAGCCTCTCCCAGCCTCTTTGGTACAGCCTCTCCCAGCCTCTTTGGTACAACCTCTCCCAGCCTCTTTGGTACAGCCTCTCCCAGCCTCTTTGGTACAACCTCTCCCAGCCTCTTTGGTACAGCCTCTCCCAGCTTCTTTGGCGACCCGGTACGAAAACGAAAGAAAACGTTCTCTCTGAGTAGAGTTTCCTAAAGTCTTCCACTTGGAGTAATAAGGCATGCTCCAGACAATCACGCATAGATTTTTGGCTGGTGTCTAAATGTTTTGATAAACAGGGTATTTCTGTTAACATCCTTGACACTCCCCTTACTGATAATAGAGCTATTTATTTAAACTTTTCATCTCTGATAATGGCCTTGGCAGAGCATCCTACTGGAAGCTGAATAGCTCTATATTAAAACACGAGTTGGTCAAGATGGAGATAAACAATTTAATTACACACTTCTGGAACAAAGGTATAAATGACAATTCATACAATAATAACTGGGAGCTTTTTAAATATGAGGTTAGAAAATATTTAAGAAAATATGGGAGTATTCTTGTCAAGACGAGGAGAGCTGAGGAAGAAAGTGTAATTACAAAGATCACCTCTCTTGTTCAAAAGCATGTTGAAAGTCTCTCAGAGGAGGACAAATCTGTTCTGTTTGAGCTACAACACAAGTTGGATGATATGTATAAACTGAAAGCAGAGGGAGCCTTTGTCAGATCTAGGAAGAAGCTGCTAGAGGAGGGTGAACAAAACTCATCTTATTTTTTCAGGTTATAAAAATACCACTCTAAAAATAATACAATTCAACAATTAAATGTGATCCCAAATTAATCTCCAACTTTAGCTGCAACTTCTACATGAATTGATATAGTTCTAAGTATTGTGAAAGTTTCCTCAACTCTTTTCTTTTGACTCTCTGGGGGATGTGAAATATATTGGGGAGGCTGAGAGGGAACAGTGTGATGACCCTATTATAGTTGAATAAATAATTTATTCTATTGAACACCTTAAAAAAATAAGTCTCCTGGGACTGAGTTTTACAAAACTGTTTTTCAACAGTTGGCCCCATTTCCGTTGGAGGACTTTTCTGAAAGCATTGTAAATAATGCTCTCCCTCCCAGTTTGACTCAAGGTCTGATTACATTAATAACTAAGCCCAAAAAAGACTTGCTTCTCCTCGATAATTGGCGTACATAACGACTACAAAATATTAGCCTCTATATTTGCAAAAAGAATTAAGGCAGTATTGGACTCAATTATAGAAGAGACCCAATCTGGCTTCATGAGGAATAGCAAGGTCACCCAATTTCACCTTACCTCTTCCTGCTTGCAACCCAACTTCTTACAAGTTTTGTTAAATCCAGCGATATCATTTCTGATAGAGATATTACCATAAATCAGCTTGCAGATGACACCTCCCTCTTTTTGAAAGATGCTGACCAGATTCCTAGAGCAGTCGATGTGATAAATATTTTTCCCAAAGCATCTGGTCTTTCCCTATTACGGTTGTGAATTGTTTGCTGTTAAAGACTATGTGATACCCTCTATATACAACATTCCAGTCAAGGAAAAAGTAACATACCCTGGGATTACCATATCTAAGGATCATCAGGAAAGATGCTCATTAAATGTCATACATATTATTGAAAAAAAACAGAAAGATATTCATAGATTTATCATTTTTAACATTCTTGATGACTTTCGGTTTTTTTATGGGAGAATGTGCTGCCCGGTTTCCTTAACTATAATAAAGATAAAGAAAAAACATTTTACTTCAATTTTACTGCGCTAATGGAAAAATCTTATATTCATACATGTAAATTCACTAATAAAAAAAACACTCTTCCGTGTTTTCTATAACGAATTAGAGCAGTACATTAAGACCATTCTACATTCTTCTAATAAGAAAGCTGTTAAAACAATCAATATGTGTGTTTCTTTTAAGGTCTTTGTATAATCTGTAATTTGCTGTAGCCCCTAGCATTTGTTATCATTGTCTGTCTGTATACTGTTTTTTCTGCAATAAAACTTTTTAAAAGATATAAAAAATAATAATAAAAAGAGTTGAGTAATTGCATAACTTTCATGTCGTTCGCCTCTGTGGGGTTCAAGTGGAGTAATAGAGACCACCCCGCCTGTTATGGTGACATATCACGTGGGTACAGTAAGGGTGTGGCGTGACCGTAAACATGTTTGATATTAAGCATCTCCATCACATCGCGTGAACTGGAAAAGAGTTCCCATGTGTCGTTCTCTAATCAGAGAACCACGGTTACATCCGTAAACAAACGTTTTCGGGACGCAGACATTGTTTTTATCCATGTACGTTAAAAGTTTCAAAACAACTCCATTAGCATGGTTGAAACGGTGATCGCTGGTAGCTTTAATTAAACAGTTAATTGCTTGAGTAGAACTATATATCAGTGGAATAGCATACGAACCTATTCTACGTTGTTTTATCTCTGGCGTGATCCACAGCAGTCTCCGTAGCCGATCATTCTCCTCCTGGTACTCCACTACCGTTTTCTCAACTGCCCCGAAAATCTCCACAGCAGCCGCGGTTAAACGCTCATTTAAAAACACGCGCAATAACTGTAGTTGATACATTTTCAGTCGAATGTGAGTTAGGTAGGTAATTTAGTTCCGACAGTAGGCTATGTCATTCTTTACTCCACACAATTACATGCAACATCAATACAGACAGAATGGGTTTGTGCACAGGCGCACTTCACAGAGGAGGCGTTCCCTAAAACGTTCAACAACACGCTAGTAGGAGCTTCACCCACCTACTTGCATGTTCTTTCCACTATGCTTCATTTGCACCCACTAAACGACACAGATCAACTATCTTGGGTTAGTTATAGATAAATTGGACAAAGTCGTCTCCAATGCTACTTCCGTGTTCTAGTCAAGGAATTCAGCGTCGCTATCGACATGGGCAAGGCATCCTACAGACCAGTAGTAAAGGGAGACGATAACTACAGTGCCTTCAGAAAGTATTCGTACCCCTTGACTTATTCCACATTTTTGTTGCGTTACAGCTTGAATTTAAAATGGATTAGATTGAGATTTTTTTCCTAAATGTTTGCAAATGTATTGAAAATGAAATACAGAAATATCTCATTTACATAAGTATTCACACCACAGAGTCAATACTCTGTAGAAGCACCTTTGGCAGCGATTACGGTTGAGTCTATCTGGGTAAATAAGAGCTTTCCACACCTGGATTGTGCAACATTTGTCCATTATTCTTTTCAAAATTCTTCAAGCTCTTTCAAATTGGTTGCTGATCATTGCCAGACAACCATTTTCAGGTCTTGCCATAGATTTTCAAGTAGTTTAAATTGGCCGCTCAGGAACATTCACTGTCTTTTTGGCAAGCAACTCCAGTGTAGATTTGACCTTGTGATTTAGATTATTGTCCTGCTGAAAGATGAATTTATCTCCCAGTGACTAGTGGAAAGCAGACTGAACCAGGTTTTCCATAAGGATTTTGCCTGTGCTTAGCTCCATTCCATTTCTTCTTTATCCTGAAAAACTCCCCAGTCCTTAACGATCATACCCATAACATGATGCAGCCACCACTGTGCTTGAAAATATGGAGAGTGGTACGCAGTAATGTGTTGTATTGGATTTGCCCCAAACATAACACTTTGTATTCAGAACAAAAAGTTAATTGTTTTGCCACAATTTTAGCAGTATTATTTAAGTGCCTTGTTGCAAACGGGATGCATGTTTTGGAATATTTTTATACCGTACAAGCTTCCATATTTTCACTCTGTCAATTAGGTTAGTATTGTGACGTAACTACAATCTTGTTCATCCATTCTCAGTTTCCGCAAGTCCAGGCTCTGGCTGGGCCACTCAAGGACATTCAGAGACTTGCCGAAGACACTCCTGTGTTGTCTTGGCTGTTTGCTTAGGGTCATTTTCCTTTTGGAAGGTGAACCTTCGCCCCAGTTTGAGGTCCTGAGGTCCTTTTGAGGCCAAAACGGGGTGCAACTCAATGGGCTCCTGAGTGGCGCAGAGGTCTAAGACACTCAGTGCAAGAGGCATCACTACAGTCCCTGGTTCGTATCCAGGCTGTATCACATCCAGCCGTGATTGAGAGTCCCATAGAGCGGCACACAATTGGTCCAACCAGGCTGGTGTATAATTAAAGGCTCCTCACAGGCTGGTGTATAATTAAAGGCTCCTCGCAGGCTGGTGTATAATTAAAGGCTCCTCCCAGGTTGGTGTATAATTAAAGGCTCCTCCCAGGCTGGTGTATAATTAAAGGCTCCTCCCAGGCTGGGATATAATTAAAGGCTCCTCCCAGGCTGGTGTATAATTAAAGGCTCCTCCCAGGTTGGTGTATAATTAAAGGCTCCTCCCAGGTTGGTGTATAATTAAAGGCTCCTCCCAGGCTGGGATATAATTAAAGGCTCCTCCCAGGCTGGTGTATAATTAAAGGCTCCTCCCAGGCTGGTGTATAATTAAAGGCTCCTCACAGGCTGGTCAGGATAAATAGGTTCCTCGCAGGCCCGGAACTCACAGAATCATGAGCTTTGTCATTGTAAATAGGGGCCTCACAGGCTGGTCAGGATAAATAGGGGCCTCACAGGCTGGTCAGGATAAATAGGGGCATTGCAGGAAAGTCAATACGGACTTTCGAGGTTGGTCAGTGTACAGGCTGTTAAGTAATTGTTGATTGTAATTGTTGATTAACACTAACAATGTCATTGTTCTTCTATTTCAGACAATGTTTCCTGTGCAAAAATTTACCGGTAAGTCACCATCTCTACAAAATGACCTAAATTTGACAGAAATCATGACATTCTAAAAGAGTACAAAATCATACTAAAGCAAATCATTTTGCAGAACAATCACACATACGCATTGATACATTTAACATAGATTTTTCTACTTGTCCAACACTTATGTTTACCTCTTTGTGTTCTTTAGGTGAAAGGGCCAGCCCTGCCCGCATCTTTCTCCCCCAAGCAACCCCAACCAATCAATCCGAACCCCCATTGACGGCCTACCCCGGCCAAACCCGGACGACGCTGGGCCAATTGTGCACTGCCCGATGTGACTCCCAATCACGGCCGGATGTGATACAGCCTGGATACAAACCAGGGACTGTAGTGATGCCTCTTGCGCTGAGATAGCAGTGCCTTAGACCGCTGCAGCACTCGTGAGCCCAATGGTACCAAAAAATATCTGTAGCATTGAAGGTCCCCAAGAACACAATGGCCTCCATCATTCTTAAATGGAAGAAGTTTGGAATCACCAAGACTCTTCCTAGAGCTGGCCAACAAAGTGTTTAGAGCGTTGGACTAGTAACCGAAAGGTTGCAAGATCGAATCCCTGAGCTGACAAGGTAAAAATCTGTCATTCTGCCCCTGAACAAGGCAGTTAACCCACTGTTCGTAGGCCGTCATTGAAAATAAGAATTTGTTCTGAACTGACTTGCCTAGTTAAATAACAGTTCAAATGAAAAAGGACCTTGATCAGGGAGGTGACCAAGAACCCAATGGAGCTCTACAGTTCCTCTGTGGAGATGGGAGAACCTTCCAGAAGGACAGCCATCTCTGCAGCACTCCACCAATCAGGCCTTTATGGTAAAATGGCCCGACGGAAGCCACTTCTCAGTAAAAGGCACATGACAGCCTGCTTGGAGTTTGCCAAAAGGCACCTAAAGACTCTCAGGCCATGAGAAACAAGATTCTATGGTCTGATGAAACCAATATTGAATTCTTTGGCCTGAATGCCAAGCGTCACATCTGGAGGAAACCTGGCACTATCCCTACAGTGAAGCATGGTGGTGGCAGCATCATGCTGTGGGAGACTAGTCCGGTTTGAGGGAAAGATTAACAGAGAAAAGTACAGAGAGATCCTTGATGAAAACCTGCTCCAGAGCGCTCAGGACCTCAGACTGGGGTGAAGGTTCACCTTCCAACAGGACAACGACCCTAAGCACACAGCCAAGACAATGCAGGAGTGGCTTTGGGACAAGTCTCTGAATGTCCTTGCGGGGCCCAGCCAGAGTCCGGACATGAACCCGATTTAACATCTCTGGAGAGGCCTGAAAACAGCTTTGAAGCGACGCTCCCCATCCAACCTTACAGAGCTTGAGAGGATCTGCAGAGAAGAATGGGAGAAACTCCCCAAATACAGGTGTGTCAAGATTATAGCGTCATACCCAAGAAGACTCGATGCTGTAATCGCTGCCAAAGGTGCTTCAACAAAGTACCGAGTAAAGGGTCTGAATACTTCTGTAAATGTGATATTTCATTATTTTTTATAAATTTGAAAACATTTCTAAAAACCTGTTTTTGCTTTGTCATTATTGGGTATTGTGTGTAGCTTGATGAGGGGGGGGGGGGGGAAACTATTTAATCGATTTTAGAATAAAGCCGTAACTTAACAAAATGTGGAAAAAGTCCAGGGGTCTGAATACTTTCTGAATGCACTGTATATGTTTTTCAGTTTCACACTGGCAACCCCCAAAACTTTGCTACCACCACTTTGAGAACCACTGATCTATAAGGTATTTATTCAGTGATTTTCTTCTTTGTCTAATATGTACGTGGAAGAAAACAGAGAGACACACATATGTACTGCCAGTTCCTTAATATGTAATAGTAATGAACACTAGGGTAGAGGGGAGCACATGAATCCTAATTATGTCTACATTCAGACACAGTTAGTTCATAATGTGTTCCCTATATATTTATTTATTTTTAAATGATTTTCTTTTACAATTTAGTGCAAAACAAAAACACACAAAAATAGCAAACAGCTACCAGACTTGTAAAGTATTGCCTCAGCAAGACAAGAATAGAAGAACACTATGACAGTAACAACAAAAAATGTGTTCCTAATCAGTGTTCACAATCAGTCCAGAAAGTCAGGAAATGGACCCCAACTTTTGAAAATTCTTCTGGAGGAGTTAGTCCTGATTTAAAACATGTTTTTTTTTAATGTTTATGATGTTAATCTTTTCTGCTTGCCATCTACGGAAGCAAGGGGGGATGGCTAACTTCCAGTCTGTGAGGATCATTTTTTGCAGCCACCATTCCAAACACCAGAGCTTGTTGTTCCTCATAGGATTATCTTAAAACAGACTCTGAACAGCCAAAGAGAGCAAGTTCTGGGTCAAGTTCAATGTCCTTCTCATATACCTTTGAATACCAATCGTTCCTCCAAAAATTATTAATTAGGGGGCAGAGCCAAAGAAGATGAGTTAATGAATCCTCCTCATTTGTCACACAGTGAGGAGACCTGGGGTTAAATTCTATGTCATTTGGTTTTGACTTGGACTTTGTATTGTATTAATTGATATTTCCATTGATGGAACAGGAGTGATTCTAGACAGGGCTTCTCCCCATAGATCATCTGAGATCTCAATATTGAACTCTTTACCCCAGTTCTCCTTGAGATGACTAGTAGAGGCCTCTGTGTAGTTGGAGACAAACTGTGAGATGAGGTGTTTTGAGTTGGGAGGGCCCTGTAGCGGACCAAAACGAATGTTGTACAGGGAGGGTATCAACATTTTCCCTTTGACATAGTGTCTGACTTGTAAATAACATATGATGGAGAGAGTTTGAATGTATTCTTTAATTGGATGAATGATGCTAATTGCTTATCTATATATAAGTCTTCAATTGTGGCCAGTCCCTTCCCCTTCCACTCAAACACCTTATCAGACCTAGAAGGAACAAAAGAAGGATTTAAGCATATCAGGGTGTATACAGAGGTACCTTATAAACATGCTTAATCTGGTTTAGAAGTCTTGAAGAATTTCTCAAAACAAGGTTGTTGCCTGTCAGTTTGTTTGGGCACTCTGCTTTGGAGGAAAGAAAGGCTGGAAGAGAGGAATGTGTTACAGACTTGACTTCCATATTTAGCCACAGGGGGGCAACCGTGTCCAATTTAAGACACCATGCCACTGCATGAACTCAGCGAAAGCTAGCGCAGCTCTTTGGAAGACATGGTTTTATGGCAGGGTACACCACGAGCACTGAAAACAAGTACCTCGGAGGCCTTCGGCAGCTGAGTGAAGTGGGAATTTTACTTCAAAACAAAGTAAAAAACATAAGAGAGGTGGTAGGTAACTTTGGAACAAACATACACAGAGAGAGCAGGCCACCAGTGCCACCAGCTCAGTATCCAAGACTGACTATTAGAAGGCTTGCTGCTTTTCCCTCGTCATCAATCTTGTGGAAAGACTCTTCCTCTTGATCCACTTGAAAAGGCACAAAAAGGAACACAGTTTATGTCAAATACATTTTGCAACTCAGACAGCTGAAGAAACCTTTGGGTTTGCACAACCTGAAATTGTCTCAGGGAAGCTCATCTGCGTGCTCGTCGTCCTCACTATGGTCTTGACCTGACTGCAGTTCGGCGTCATAATCGACTTCAGTGGGCAAATGCTCACCTTCGATGGCCACTGGCACACTGGAGGAGTGAATCCCGGTTTCAACTGTACCGGGCAGATGGCAGACATAGTGTATGGGGTCATGTGTGTGACCGGTTTGAACAGAGTGTCCCATGGTGGCAGTGGGGTTATGGTATGGGCAGGCATAAGCTACGGACAACAAACACAATTGCATTTTATCGATGGCAACTTGAATGCACAGAGATACCGTGATGAGATCCTGAGGCCCATTGTCGTGCCATTCATCCGCCGCCATCACCTCATGTTTCAGCATGATAATGCACGGTTCCATGACGGAAGGATCTGTGCACAATTCCCGGAAGCTTAAAATGTCACACTTCTTCCATGGCCTGCATTCTCACCAGACATGTCACCCATTGAGCATGTTTGGGATGATCTGGATCGACGTTTATGACAGCGTCCCAGTTCCCACCAATATCCAGCAACTTCGCACAGCCATTGAAGAGGAGTGGGACAACATTCCACAGGCCACAATCAACAGCCTGACCAACTCCATGCGAAGGAGATGTGTGGTGATGCATGAGGCAAATGGTGGTCACAACAGATACTGACTGGTTTTCTGATCCACGTCCCTCCCTTTTTTTAAAAGGTATCTGTGACCAACAGATGCATATCTGTATTCCCAGTCATGTGAAATCCAGAGATTAGGGCCTAATGAATTTATTTCAATTGACTGATTTCCTTACATGAACTGTAACTCAGTAAAATCTTTGAAATTGTTACATGTTGCGTTGATATTTTTTTCCAGTGTAGTATCAATTCCATCAGTATATGCTAATTATTTATGTTATTATAATAAAATAAACAAATATCACCATTAACTTGGAGGAATAAAACAAATATAATAATACTTTTAAAAAACGTAACATTCATTGCATGTCGTATACTTTGAATATTCACCTAATGCCGGTGGCGGGAGATTGTAAGCAGTGGTGATTGGCTGGAAACCTGGCTCTGCAGGTGCAAGGTGATAGAACCACAGCTGTATGAAGAAGAGAAATGATCTCAATGAGCCTTACCTGAACATAATACAGAGAGTTAGACATTCGCCTTTTAACTATTCCAATTATTCAGCAATACAGCCAATGATTGTGATTTTAAGTTTGCTGTAAAGGAATAGGCTATAGTAGTCCCAACTGTTCGAGACCACTGAGGTCAACTTCTCCCAAAGGTGGTTCATAACGACAGCGGTATGTAAGTTCCTGTGAGATCGTGAATACTTCCTGCAAACGTTATGATGTGTTGCTATAACATGCATCACTGTAAATTCACCAAATCTATTTATATCATGAACTGAATTCATATTAGCTTTCCCTATTGTATATGTTGATGATCTAACTTATGTTCAGCCGAACAGCCCCCCAGTCTTCAGGCAGAAGAGCAACTTTGAGTGCACACAGATGAGAAGGATTGGCTTCAGGAATCTCTGTCCATTCCGGTGGTATCCCTTGTGGAAACAAATAACCCAAACCCATCATCCCACTTCTGACACCAGTGTAGCGAACATTGATAGTGCCCCATGCAGGTCGAGAAACAGTTTATGTACTAGAGAGACTCATTTTGACTAATGTGGATTATAGTTTCTCCTTGTTCATACCTTCAAGGTGAGAACACAAATATTTTGTCATCTGAGTGAACCATCCTTGGACTATCAACTCACCATCTTCTAATTTCTCACAGGTAACACTGTGGATTTGAAATAAACAACCATTCAAAAGATGAATATTGCATCAAAGCTTTTTCACAAAAAATGTGGCTGTTTTTTTTTTATAGGATAAATAAAACTTCCAATTGAAGGTGATGGCTGAGCAGTAAGCGACTAAGAGAATAAAATCAATGTCAAGGTCCTCATGATTGAAAATGATACAACTTTAGTCATCTGTAGTTGCAAAATAAATATCACGTGAAAGAGTCTGCCCTATAATAAACTCGTGAGAGCCCCAAATTCATCCGCCTACTGAAGTTGAGTCTTGGTTAAATATGAGGACAAGCTACAGCATGTACCGTTAAGTGTGCTTGGCACCCGGAGCTCTGGATTGCAGGGTCCCATGGCAGGACCAACGATGTGGATGACCCCTGCATGATTACCAGGGGGAACTGTATTGAAGCCACACCGCAGCCATCTTGGTATTCCTCCTCCGTTGTAAAAAAATATTTTGGAAGCTATAGAAATGCATTTTTTAATATCTACATTGTTTTTGATTAGTTTACTATATTACATACACCTTAATGCATACATTGAAATTATATTATGTGAGCTAAACATATATATATATATATATATAAAAACATTTTCCTTAAACAATTTTTGTTGTTGTTGAGAGTACATATGTTACTGTCCTCACTCTGGCTATACTTCGATATCAGAAGACTCTCGTTTGAGAGTGCCAGAGAGCAGAATAACTGAATAACAATTTAGAGCAGTTATTCTGCTCTAAATTGTTTCTGGCTGCACAGTTATTCACCAACGCTCTGGATAACACGAAAAAAGCCTAACCAGCTCTGCTGGGGCGAGTAAAATTATAATTATCAGAGTGAGGTGTTCTCTCATTTGTGTCTGGAAGTAGCTAGCAATCTAGCCAATGTTAGCCAGTTAGGTTGGGTGCTTGACTGCAGTTGGAAGGTCAGAACGCTCTGATCAACCCTACTACCCGACAAGAGAGTCCAGTGTGTGTTCTGAACACACCGGGAGCGAAACGCTCTGAATTTAAGAATGGACATTCTACCAACGCTCTGAATTTATGAACGCCCAGAGTGCACTCTGTGTGCACTCTAGCACTCCAGTGGATTTATGAACGCACACTTAAATACATGTCATTTTGTCCTTGAAACGTTTAATTGAAATACTGTAAAATGTAATTCATTCCAATAGTGGACTGCTCCTACTAGGGAGTGCAATATGGCCAACCGATGGCTTCAAAGCTTCTCAATGGCCAATACACAACATTAGCAATCCAGATGATTGTGGCCTACATGGAAAAGAGGACCGAGCACGCCCCCATTCTCATCGACGGGGCTGTAGTGGAGCAGGTTGAGAGCTTTAAGTTCCTTGGTGTCCACATCACCAACAAACTAGAATGGTCCAATCACACTAAGACAGTCGTGAAGAGGGCATGACAAAGCCTATTCCCCCTCAGGGAACTAAAAATATTTGGCATGGGTCCTCAGATCCTCAAAAGGTTCTACAGCTGCAACATCGAGAGCATCCTGACTGGTTGCATCACTGCCTGGTACTGCAACTGCTCGGCCTCCGACCGCAAGGCACTACTGAGGGTAGTGCGTACGGCCCAGTACATCACTGTACCTGCCATCCAGGACCTCTATACCAGGCGGTGTCAGAGAAAGGCCCTAAAAAGCGGTACAGGAACACCAAGTCTAGCACCAAAAGGCTTCTCAACAGTTTTTACCCCCAAGCCATAAGAATCCTGAACAGGTAATCAAATGTCTACCCCCCCCCCCCCTCCCCTCTTTTATGCTACTGCTACTCTCTGTTTATCATGTACGCATAGTCACTTTAACAATACCTACATGTACATACCTCAATCAGCCCGACTAACAGGTGTCTGTCTGTAATAGCCATGCTACTGTTATAGCCTTGCTACTGTATATAGCCTCGCTAGTGTTATTTTTCACTGTCTTTTTTACTGTTGTTTTTATTTCTATACTTGTTCACCTAATACCTTTTATTTTACTTAAAAATTGCACTGCCTGTAAGTAAGCATTTCACTGTAAGATCTACAACCCTTGTTGTATTCGTCGCACGTGTCAAATAAACTTTGATTTGATTTGAGGTGTTATATATGTTGTTGGGTAGGACAGATCATTGTAGGACCGTTACCACTTTGCTGTACCCGGGGTGCATTGCAAAGCCAAATCCAGCACCCCGTGGCTAGCAGACCGTCAACTCCGCCCTCTTATCTCTGCAGATTGTGACAGTTTCGGAAGATATAGGTCGATGCGATCAAGTATAACCGTAAGTAAACCCGTTTTTCCACTCCGTTATTTCCATGTTTAACCACATAAAGTGGGCGAAGTTTAATGACACTTTGTGTCAACCACAACCACAGTTCGCAAACTTATTCGCCGTTTTCTGAATTGTTGTGACCCCACTCCAAAGTTTTATATCGTCTTATTGCCTGCATCTTTTAAAAATCATAGCATACACATGTGTTTTTATTGACGCGGACAAAAAAACGTTATTGCAAAAAAATATAGTTGATGTTGCAAACATTTCTCTTTTTTTGAGAGAGATGAAAGTTATTTGCTATGTTGAAACTGAAACTCGAGAAGGAAGGCGTTAATTCCTATCTATAGCCCCTCCCAGTATAGTCCGTAAAGCCCATACATTATTCAACTAGACTAGCAATATGATACAAGTAGGGTGCTGTATCATGTTTTCATTTTGTCATGTTGTTCCTAGAATCTCAAACTTGTGCGCATCATGTGACAGGCAGTGCATGGACTTTGAGTTGTGCTGTTTTTTATAATATTTGTTCCACTAATCTTCTGTTTTCCAAGCGTTTACATAATATAATTGACATCTGAAGTGATTTGCTTGAAATCATCTGTTATTTTTTTACTACACACAAAAAAAAACATGTAATATTTCTTATTTATTCGTGATGTATTTTATTGTGCAGGTGTGCCATCAGAGCCATCAGGATGCTCTCTGCAGCTGCTTCAGGCAAAGTCGGGTTCAATATGGGGATGGGAGTGGGCAGGTGTGTGTCAGCCTGGTTAAGAGGGTCCCCCAATGCCCTGAACAGAAGGAGGGACTGGGACCTCTCTCCCAGGTACAGCACCACAGTAGCCAAATCCAGCACCGAGTCCTTCAACTATGTCATCGTGGGCGCTGGCTCGGCGGGCTGCGTCCTGGCCAACCGTCTCACGGAGGATCCCCAAGAGTCGGTGCTCCTGCTGGAGGCCGGCCCTAAGGACAGGACCCTGGGCAACGTCCGTCTCTCCTGGAAGATCCACATGCCGGCCGCCCTCACCTACAACCTGTGTGACGACAAGGTCAACTGGTTCTACCACACCCTGCCCCAGGAGCACGTGAACAACCGGGTGATGTACTGGCCCCGCGGCAGGGTGTGGGGTGGCTCCTCCTCTCTCAACGCCATGGTGTACATCCGGGGCCACGGTGAGGACTACAACCGCTGGCAGAGGGAGGGGGCGGAGGGCTGGGACTACGACCACTGCCTGCCCTACTTCCGCAAGGCCCAGTGCCACGAGCTGGGGGGCGACCGGTACCGGGGAGGCAGCGGGCCCCTGCATGTGTCCCGGGGGAAGACGAACCACCCTCTACACCGGGCCTTCATAGAGGCTGGCCAGCAGGCTGGGTACCCCTTCACTAACGACATGAACGGCTTTCAGCAGGAGGGCTTGGGCTGGATGGACATGACCATCTATGAAGGTAGGGGATTAATTAAAGATATGCGCACATACACTGAGTGTACAAAACATTAGGAACACCTGCTCTTTCCATGACAGACTGACCCGGTGAATTCAGGGGGAAGCTATGATCCCGTATTGATGTCACTTGTTAAATCCACTTCAATCAGTCGAGATGAAGGGGAGGACCGGTTAAATAATGGTTTTTAAGCTTTGAGACAATTGAGACATGGATTGTGTGCGTGTGCCATTCAGAGGGTGAATGGGCAAGACAAAATATTTAAGTGCCTTTGAACGGGGTATGGTGGTAGGTGCCAGACACACCTGTTTGTGTCAAGAACTGCACTGCTGCTCAGTTTTTCAGGCTCAACAGTTTCCTGTGTGTATCAAGAATAGTCCACCACCCAAAGGACCTCCAGCCAACTTGACACAGCTGTGGGAAACATTGTAGTCAACATGTGGAATGCTTTCGACACCTTGTAGAGTCCATGCCCTGACTAATTGATGCCGTACTGAGGACATAACTCAATATTCGGAAGTTGTTCTTAATGTTTGTACACAGTGTATGCAGACGTCTGTATCTGTACAAGTAAAAGAAGTAGGGAACGGCATTATAAACAGACTTATCATCTTCTCATCCCCCTCTTTCTCTCACCCCCCCCCCCCCCCGTCCCGTCCCCCCGTCCCCAAGGTAAGAGGTGGAGCACAGCCAGTGCGTACCTGCGACCGGTCCTTACCCGAGCCAACCTGAGGACAGAGGTGCAATGTCTGACCACCAGGATCCTGTTTGATGGGAGGAGAGCTGTGGGTGTGGAGTACACTCAGAACGGGGAGAAGAAGCAGGTAGGTCTTTGGGAAATTCAACAGCCTATATCCCCTCACATATCTCTCTATTCATCTCTTCTCTCTCTTTCTCAGGTTTTTGCTGAAAAGGAGGTAATTCTCAGTGGTGGGGCCATCAACTCCCCACAGCTTCTCATGCTGTCCGGGGTGGGCAACGCTGATGACCTGAAACAGCTAGACATCCCTGTGGTCCAGCATCTACCAGGTGACCTAATGACCCCACCTGACCCCCATTGTCTTCAAATCAAATAACATTTTATTTGTCACATGTGCCAAGTACAACCGGTGTAGAGTTGACCGTGAAATGCTTACTTACGAGCCCTTAACCAACAATGAAGAGAGAAAATGTGCAAATAATAATAACACAGTAACACAATAAATAACAATAACAAAGCTATATACAAGGAGTAACGATACTGAGTCAATGTAAAAGTTAGTTGAGGTAATTTATACATGTACAAGGCATTCGGAAAGTATTCAGACCCTTTGACTTGTTCCTCATTTTGTTACGTTACAGCCTTATTCTAAAATTGATTTAAAAAAAAAAAAATGACAGCATCAAGTCTTCTTGGGTATGACACTGCAAGCTTGGCACACCTTTATCTGGGGATGTTTTCCCATTCTCTGCAGATCCTCTCAAGCTCTGTCAGGATGGATGGGGAGCGTCGCTTCACAGCTATTTTCAGGTCTCTCCAGAGATGTTAGATCGGGTTCAAGTCCGGGATCTGGCTGGGCCACACAAGGACATGCAGAGACTTGTCCCAAAGCTTCTTCTGCAATGTCTTAGCTTAGTGCTTAGGATCGTTGTCCTGTTGGAAGGTGAATCTTTGCACCAGTCTGAGTTCCTGAGCGTTCTGGAGCAGGTTTTCATCATGGATCTCTCTGTACTTTGCTCCATTCATCTTGCCCTCGATCCTGACTAGTTTCCCAGTTTCTACCCCTGAAAAACATCCCCACAGCATGATGCTGCCACCACCATGCTTCCCCGTAGGGATGATTCCAGGTTTCCTCCAGGCGTGATGCTTGGCATTCAGACCAAAGAGTTCAATCTTGGTTTCATCAGACCAGAAAATCTTGTTTATCAAGATCAGGCTGTCATGTGCCTTTTACTGAGGAGTGGCTTCCATCTGGCCACTCTACCATAAAGGCCTGGTTGGTGGAGTGCTGCAGAGATGGTTGTCCTTCTGCAAGGTTCTCCCATCTCCACAGAGGAGCTCTGAACTCCCTGACCAAGGCCCTTCTCCCCTGATTACTCAGTTTACCCAGGCAGCCAGCTCTAGGAAGAGTCTTGGTGGTTCCAAACTTCTTCCATTTAAGAATGACAGAGGCCACTGTGTTCTTGGGGACCTTTAATGCTGCAGAAATGTTTTGGTACCCTTCCCCAGGTATGTGCCACGACACAGTCCTGTCATGGAGCTCTACGCACAATTCCTTCGACCTCCTGGCTTGGTGTTTGCTCTGACATGCACTGTCAACTGTGGGACCTTATAGACAGCTGTGTGCCTTTCCAAATCCTGTCCAATCAATTGAAGTTACCACAGGTGGACTCCAATCAAGTTGTAGAAGTATCTCAAGGATGATCAATGGACACAAGATGCACCTGAGCTCAATTTCGACTCTCATAGCAAAAGGTCTGAATACTTATGTAAATAAGTTATATCTGTTATTTTATTTTTAATACATTCGCAAAAAAATTATAACCTGTTTTTGCTTTGTCATTATAGGGTATTGTGTGTAGACTGAGGAAAAAATTAATATTTCATCCATTTTAGAATAAGGCTGTAACATAACAAACTGTGGAAAAGGGGAAGGGGTCTGGAATACTTTCCAAATGCACTGTATGTAGGAGTAAAGATGACTAGGCAATCAGGATAAATGATCAACACAGTGTGTGTGTGTGTCCATTAGCTGTTGAAAAAGCAGCAGCTATTCTTTCTGGGGTCCACACAAAACATAGAACATGAGAAAATACAGAACACTAATGGACAAGAACAGAAACAAATTTAAACTAAGTACACTACGGCTAAAGAACAATACGATGCGATCGCCTGCACACTGCCCTATCCCATCTGGACAAGAGGAATACCTATGTAAGAATGCTGTTCATTGACTACAGCTCAGCATTCAACACCATAGTACCCTCCAATCTCATCAAGCTGGAGGCCCTGGGCCTCAACCCCACCCTGCGCAATTGGGTCCTGGACTTCCTGACGGGCCGCCCCCAGGTGGTGAAGGTAAGAAACATTTCCACTTCGCTGACCCTCAACACTGGGGCCCCACAAGGGTGCGTGCTCAGCCCCTTCCTGTACTCCCTGTTCACCCATGACTGCATGGCCATGCACGCCTCCAACTCAGTCATCAAGTTTGCAGATGACACAACAGTAGTGGGCTTGATTACCAACAACGACGAGACAGCCTACAGGGAGAAGATGAGGGCCCTCGGAGTGTGGTGTCAGGAAAACAACCTCTCACTCAACGTCAACAAAACAAAGGAGATGATTGTGGACTTCAGGAAACAGCAGAGGTAGCACCCCCTATCCACATCGAAGGGACAGCAGTGGAGAAAGTGGAAAGTTTTAAGTTCCTCGGCGTACACATCAACGAAAAACTGAAATGGTTCACGCACACAGATACTGTGGTGAAGAAGGCGCAACTGTGCCTCTTCAACCTCAGGAGGCTGAAGAAATTTGGCTTGTCACCCAAAACCCTGACAAACTTTTACAAATCCATAATCGAGAGCATCCTGTCAGGCTGTATCACAGCCTGGTACGGCAACTTCTCCGCCCACAACCGCAAGACTCTCCAGAAGGTGGTGCGGTCTGCACAACGCATCATCAGGGCAAACTACCTGCCCTCCATGACACCTATAGCATCTGATGTCACAGGAAGGCCAAAAAGATAATCAAAGACAACAACCACCCAAGCCACTGCCTGTTCACCCCACTATCATCCAGAAGGCGAGGTCAGTACAGGTGCATCATAGCTGGGACCGAGACTAAAGAACAGCTTCTATCTCAAGGCCATCAGACTGCTAAACAGCTATCACTAACTCAGAGGCTGCTGCCTACATGGAGACCCAATCACTGGTAATTTTAACAAATAGATCACTAGTCACTTTAAACAATACCACTTTAATAATGTTTCCATATCTTACATTACTCAAATCATATGTGTATATACTGTATTTTATACCATCTATTGCACCTTGCCTATACAGCTCGGCTATCGCTTATACATATATTTATATGTACATATTCTCGTTCACCCCTTTTGGATATGTGTGTATTAGGTAGTTGTTGGGGAATTGTTAGATTTACTTGTTAGATGTTACTGCGCTGTCAGAACCAGAAGCACAAGCATTTCGCTACACTCGCTTTGACATCTGCTAACCATGTGTATGTGACCAATAACATTTGATTTGACAGCTAAAGCCGGTTAGGTTTCATAGTAAGACATTCCCATTGAGGCAAGTTTCCAGAGAAGTCAGTTAGTTATATACAAATAATAATGAGCCAGTGAAATGCATTATAGCAGCTGTAGCAAAGCTCAAGGACATTCACTAATGATTACATATACAGGGTGTGTGTGTGGAGAGTAGTACTGTTTAAAAAAAATAAAAAAATATTTTTTTTAAATGTCCTTACATAATGTTGTGTGTGCGTTCCTATCTGTAGGAGTGGGCAGTAATCTTCAGGACCACCTGGAGCTGTATGTTCAGCAGCAGTGCTCTCAGCCCATCACCCTGTACAAGGCCCAGAAGCCTTTCCACATGGTCAAGATTGGCCTGGAGTGGCTCCTCCAATATACAGGTATAACAAACAAGTACAGCAAAGCTGCACAGGTCAAACAAGTGCACAGGTCAAACAAGTGCACAGGTCAAACAAGTGCACAGGTCAAACAAGTGCACAGGGTAAACACACCAGCGACGGTTCTGATGGCTCGTTTCTATTTTGTGAGAATGTCATTTCACGGGAATTGTGTCTGGCATCCAAATGATTTAACCCGGTAACCATGGCACCCTCCTCCCAGGATACGGGGCCACGGCCCACCTGGAGAGCGGGGGCTTCATCCGGAGCAGAGGGGGCGTGGCCCACCCCGACATCCAGTTCCACTTCCTGCCCTCGCAGGTCATCGACCACGGCCGCGTCGCCTCCAAGATAGAAGCTTACCAGGTAAGCTGTGCGTGGGGATGTGTTTTTGGGCATGTCTGTGGGGATGTGTGTGTCCTTACACCCGATAAATCTCTCCATGCTGAACACCCTCTTTATGTCCATGCTCTGACTCATCCAAGGCTCTGCATGTTGTGAAAGGCGTTTCCCACTCACACCTGCACACACGTAGTGCATTCTCAGAGATGCATTCACACTTGTGGTATCGATTGAACTGTGCGAGAATTTTTGCAAGCACTTTATCACCAGGACTTGCATTTTATTGAACCTTTTTCCTGTGCCTTTTTACCTAATTCTTTTTACCTAATGAAATATGAACTAATGTTGATACTGGAAACCGATTGGCCCGTTTTGATGTGTGTAAATCCACTGTTTTGAACGGGGAGCAACAACGGCACAATTCCTCAGAATCTGTAGCCATTCCTATTGCAATTTTAAATGGAAAGTACTTTTATCAACCGCTGCCTTCGGTCATAAATGTGACAATAACATTGCCTGTTATGTTTCTAGAGAACTTTTCTGAAGCTGTACCACTGAGCCTAGATGAGACATAATGACACTCCAATAATTTACCATAGTTTGTACAAGTTCACACTCGCATGTACTTAGGATTTCCCCATGAAGTAGCAATGAACCTTAACCTGTTAGCAGATCAGCTTGTGCTTTAAGCAAACTCATGATGTTTGTTGTCATGCTAAACCTGTCACGTCTCTGAAATATGAACTAATGTTGAGACTGGAAACCGATTGGCCCGTTTTGATGTGACAGGTTCACGTGGGACCAATGAGAAGTACTAGTATTGGATGGTTAAAGCTGAAGAGCGCCAGCCCTCTAGATCACCCAATCATCCAGCCCAACTACCTCTCAACAGGTATGTTCTGCCTTGTATACTGTCACCAGACCATGCCTAACAAAATTCTCTGAATGGATTATTTTCCAGACCCAGATTAAGCCTATTCCCAAACTGAAAATGCCTCTGCTTTTTAGTCCAGGTGTAGTCTTAATCTGGTTCTGGGAAACAGGCCCTGTGTGGTTGATGACTTGTGTGTCTCCCCTCTCTGCCTCAGACACAGATGTATGGGAGTTCAGGGAGTGTGTCAAGCTTTCTCGGGAGATCTTTGCCCAGAAGGCCTTCGACCCATTCCGGGGGCCCGAGGTACAGCCAGGGCCTGAGTGTCAGTCAGACGCCGAGATTGATGCGTTTGTGCGTGACAAGGCAGACAGCGCCTACCATCCGTCCTGCACGTGTAAGATGGGTTCTCCATCTGACCCAATGGCGGTGGTGGACCCAGAGACGCGCGTGCTGGGCCTCGAGGGCCTCCGTGTGGTCGACGCCTCCATCATGCCCAGCGTCGTCAGCGGCAACCTCAACGCCCCCACCATTATGATCGCGGAGAAGGCTGCTGACATCATCAGAGGGCGACCGGCGCTCAGCGACCCCGGGGTGCCTGTGTACCAGCCTGGATCTCTAGAGACCCAGCGATGAGCTTCACACAGATGTGTGGAACCTGCAGCGTCACCATCTCCTAAGGGCCTGAACAGCCAGAGGTGGATGCTAGGTATTCATGTACACATCCGTCTGTCTTTACTGACAAAGTTTATCTTTTTTTTTTTTTACGATTTGATATATGTAAAGAAAAACAGTAGCGTAAAAAGTACAGATAAGCCTTCCATTGTCTAACCCGTCCATTGGTGTAAAATTCTGGTAGAGCTTGTACCTTCAAGGGTCTCAGTGGCAGCTGCTTTTTTGTTTGATATTTAATACTCAGCATCATGAAGATGTAGTAGACTCCGTTGGTAGTCAATAAAGTGCCACGGCATGCTAACCAGCAGAAACTACAACCCTGAGAATCACTTTTGATGGCAGTGTTCCCTACTTTCCTGATAATGCTGGTTTTCTGTCCAACCTCTCTCTTCATTTACAATGAGAGCTGGGACGTCCGTTTAACTGCACTGTTGACATTTCATATGAATAATAAATGAAGTAAATCATTCAATTTCTATGTGGTAAACATTTAGATGAAGGCAGTTACCTGAATTCAGAAACATTAATTAACCTTTTGAAAGACTAACTCATTTCCCAGTGAGTTTCTGATGTGGTTTGATCAAGTTCTCTGGGTATTAATTCTTACATTTATGTTGACAATTATATGAAGATGATTTATATGAAGGATTTAAGCTTTTGATAGTCACCTGAGTTGCCTTGCCAATCATGAAAGTGTCTTTGAAGTATGTTGTCTTGATTGAAGTATGTTTGGTATGATACATTTTATGGTAATCTATTGATTATTATAAACTGGGTGGTTCGAGCCCTGAAAGCGAATTGGCTGACAGCCGTGGTATATCAGACCGTATACCACAGGTATGACAAAACGTTTATTTGTACTGCTCTAATTACGTTCATAGCCAGTTTATAATAGCAATAAGGCACCTCTGGGGTTCGTGTTTTATGGCCAATGTACCACGGCTAAAGGCTGTGTCCAGGTACACCACGTTGCGTCATGCATAAGAACATCCCTTAGCCGTGGTATATTGGCCACATACCACACCCCCTTGTGCCTTATCGCTTAATTTGAGCAGAGCTGCAATAATATGTTATAGTAGTATTCTCATACGCTTGCATAGTATTAACCCTTATGTTCATGCTAGCCTTAACAATGTGACTTCTAAGTCTTAGGGCTCTACTCAATCAGATCAGTTTTAGCCGACATCCGCATAGTAGTTGTTTTAGCGGTGTCCGAGGTGGGACAGCGTTTAGAGCTGTCAAGTGGCTCCTGGCCTTATACCTAAAACAGACATTGCCATTGGCCGCACGAAGGCCCATGCAGCCTTGATTACAAGTTTGAACACTGGAATGTGAGATGTCATCTCGGGCCTAGATTAAATCAGATCAAGCGTGAACCGGCGACTGCCAACACCCACACAGCGGATGTTTTTAATGCAGTGTCTGCGGTTTCTAGCTGTCAGATTGGTGAGCAGCTGCTCTTATGATCATTGTAACGAAGCCGCACTCGTCCCAATTACGTTAGAAGTTCAGAACCAGAAAATGTAGGCTATATAGAAATGACGCTCAAAATGAAAATCATTCAACGAAATGAGGATTTCTATCAGCCTAATCCAGGTGTAGATTACATCTCAACATTCCAGTGTTCAAATTTGTGAACAAGGCTGCATGGGATTTCTGTTAATGCGACTCCGTGCAACCAATGGCAATGTCCGCTTTAGGTGGATTCGACATTTCTAACGCAGTTCCACCTCCAACATCGTCAAAACAACCACTTTGCGGATGTCGGGTAAAGTGGATCTGATTGAGTGGAGCCCTTGAGCTGATTGACTTTAAGCCTTACACGAACACTTTGCACACCGATTTTAGCGCAGACTCAAGAACCGCTGTGATTGTGAAAATTAATATTCTTTAGAAATCCTTGTAAGATTTGATTCTTTTTCTAATTCCTGCCGGCTGAGTACGTAGAGCACAGATGCTGTCCTCTGGAGGCATTCAGTGGAGTTTATTCAGTTGTGAACATTACAAAATCATCAGCAGTCCATTATATTTCCAGGCAAATATTCAAGACCCTAACGCGAATGTATTTTTTACATTTTTTTGTTAAACTCCATTTTTAGGTAAAACTAATTTGCTACTAAGTGGAATTAGCTGTAATGTTAGCGGGTAGAAATCCTCAAGTACAGTGAATCATTTTAACCTTAATTTACACATTCTGTACAGGGTTTAACATTACCATCAACATTTCAATGCATCTTTAAAACAGAAGTAGTCTGAAAAAATAAAGCTGTGAATTGCACAAGTTGTATAACAAACCTTTTTCTGTTTCAAGGTTGTCTTTTTTTCTTCTTCAATCATTGGCATACAGTATAAATAAAGATGGGTTTTAATTTAGTGAAATATACCGTCACGTATCACTTGGCAGGTCACTGATTCAAAGGTCTCAGTAACGACATACAGGGAAAAGTACAGTCTCACCATCTTAATTACATTTGAAATTAATTTGAAATATACTTGAACCAGTGATATAACTTCTAATGCAGTGGGTATTGTTACCACTATGTCAGGATTTAAACCCCGTTAGTCAAAACACCCACAGAGTGGCCATCACTATTGGCGGCCATCTTAAAATGCCCTCCACCATTCATGTGTTGAACTGAGAGCGTTCTGTGTCGAGAGAAAGCTGGTAGTTATGCTGAGGAGTTGAAAACTATTCCATTGGCAAGGAATTTACATTTCGGGACGCCATTTCACAAAGATCCCTGACGTGACCCGGGTTTATGTTGACCTTGACACGTTTGGAAAAACGCATTTGAATCGTACAGCTTTATTGGCAATAGCTGTGTCTTTTTAAAGCATAATTTTCCCTTTTTTGGTGTTTTTTTTGAAAGAGCACTTTTGTTGCACATTATAGGTTGGGAGGACAGAAACACATTTCCATGATAGTACCGAGTTGTCCTTCTGTATGCCCTTCAGAAGCCGCTTTTATCCAAAGCGTCTTAGTCATTGCGTGCATACATTTTACGTATGGGTGATCCTGGGAATCAAACCCACTAACCTGGCGTTACTAGTTATTTTCTGTTGGCAGTGAGCTAAGCTGGTAAATGGCAAACCCTACTTCTGTAGAAACAAACTACGCGCACTTGAGATAAAGTACCTCTTTGACATCATATCAATTCTAAATCAACATGATTCCCCTTAAAAGTAGTGAGAGAAAAAAGGCTAAACATAATAAAATATAATTTCATATTCATTCCAAATAAAACAATACTTATCTATTTCATAGGCATGGGGAATATGTTATACCTGTAACGATCCATAAATAACTACATATAAAGCATCTCTTTCAAATAATATTTTTGTTAGGGTTTAAAATACACCTACAATTTAATAGATTGTATTTTCATTCAAATATTATGGCTGCTAAGTCATCCCTGAAGAGTGATTGGTTGGGCAGGAGTGAGTGTGATATTGGAATACACCGTTTTCTCATGTTGGTTGTTCACAGTTTCAAAATGCGGTCTGTAAAATGGCCGCTACTCTCCATCTATGATTGACTACTCTTAGTGTCTTTGTGCAGATGGTAAGGCGAACGGGAGGCAGGGGGGATATGGCTGAGGACTGGAACTTAATTTCACTGATATGTGATTTCTGTATGAAGTCGTTGAGGAGGAAACCCAACATTACTGCATCCCCTTTGGGACAACCCCCTCTTATATTTCACTCTCTGTTTCATTGGGTGCTGCAAAACAGACGGAGAGGAAGGGGCGGGACTCCTCTGAAGTTGGATCTTTGGCGTGCCACTCCACTCCTCTCCAGCTGGCAGTGTTTTCATCCATCCATTCATTCCACAGAAAGAAAGGCACTTTGTTCTCGTTTGTTTGTTTGTATGGTTGTTGGCTGCATCCAAAAAGCACATCGCTCCCTATATAGTGCACTAGAAGCACACTATAGGGAATAGGGTGCCATGTCAGACGCAGCCTATGTCTAGTGTGAGTGACTGCTATAGGGTGCTGATGCATATCATCTCATCAGTCAGATCCTCCTCGTATTTCCCGCACGTGTCCGGCTCCTCATCGCTGTAGTCCTCGAGATTGCGGTCCATGAGGCTCGTGCCAGTCACTGTGTCCGTTGGCCCCGCCCCATTACCCATACTGCCGTTCAGCAGGTTGCTGGCGGCACTCTCCATCTCGTCGATGGTCATCTCGCAGGCGTCCGCGATCTCGTGCTTGGTCGCCGACACAAACTTGGGGTCCTTGGCGTATTTCCCCAGGCCTTCTGAAATCAACACCTGAAACATTAGAGGGAAAAATGTATCATTCAATCAGTCAAAGTGTGTGTGTGTGTGTGTGTGTGTGTCAGTGCTACTCACAGCCTCCACTAGGCTGTTAGCACTGCCTCTGTTCTGGTGGTACTGCCTGCGATATTCAGGTGGGATCTGGAGCTGTAAGGGGGAGTAAGTACGGCTTAGGGGGGCTTCTTGGACGTCAGTGTACCAGGTGCTCCTTCTCACAGAGCCAGGGGTGCTACTCACACTGCTCAGCCCACGCCAGTCCACCTGGATAAATACAGACACATGAATCCACACGTTTACATTCACACATGTATAGTATCTCTCAATACACTCAGCCATTGCTTACCACACACCAACGCATGCACGCACACACACACACACCTGGATGAGGGGTGTGTAGTAATGGGAGTGGTCCCTGCTGCTGGGGGAGATGGGGGGCGTGGCCCAGGAGCGTAGAGAGCGTGACGGAGAGAGACGCGGGACTCTGCTGGAGTCCAGGCCAGCCACCGCCATCACCTTGGCAACAGATTAATGAAGGGGTTAACGGGCGTCAAACCATACCTTTATTCTACTGCCTAAATGAAGACGGGTGCATATTGTACGTGTAGCGAGTCCTGTCTAGCATATTTCGGTGGATATAACGGTAAACATCAGTTTGGTTCAGTGGTACCCACCTGCTGCTGCAGCAGATGCAGGGGTAGAGCTGTTCGAAGGGGAACCGAAGGGGTCAAGGGGGTGTCATCGCCTTGACTGCTTTGTTTCCGCAGACAATGAAAGTTGAATGAGGGTCTGTGGAGGGCTAGAGGTTCAAACACAAGAGAGACCCATGTTTGTTACAGCTTTGGGCCATAATTACAAGTGTTACATCGTCCTCTTTATCAGCCAATCAGTGACCAAGGGACCTCACCCTGGGGTGTAGAGGGGAGAAACCATCGCTTCGGCGACCGCCCACCATCCTGGTAAATGGGTTGCTGGTGGTCATCACAGAGACTGTCCGGTTGATGGTCTTGACACTCCTTACGGGACATCCTGAACAACAACATCATCAATCAACAGCCACCTTTGTCAACAGCAGGAACAGTAGAGGACATAGTGGTTTCCATGGTGATACCTGTCTTTGTGCAACATGATATCATCCTCCTGGTACTCTTCCCCGCTGAAGTATTCCCCAGAGCCCCTGTCTTCATCACTGTCTGCCCTCCCTGGCTCCTCTCTACGAACGGTAGGGTAACGAACACCCCCTGAATCTGACCTGAGGTCAAAGGTTCAACCAGAAGTTGAGGGCCGATTGAGGAAAAAGTGACGTAACAGTACATACAGATCACAGACTAAAGCCCTGCATTTGAAATAAGACACAGATTAATTCGTCAAATGGTTTACAACCGTAATCAGTAGTAGTAGTAGTATATAATTTGCATTTGGGACAAGGGAGGAGAAGGGCATGCAATGACACAGACAAGACACAATCCGTAATGTGAGACAAACAGAAATAATAATCAGAGACGTATGAAACAATAAACATGACCACCAAAAAAAGGGCGAAACATCATAGAAATAACACCACAGGTAACATACTATCTGTGTGTAGAGTAGATTTGGTGATGAATAAGAAAGGTAGGTGGATGGATACAGAGGAAACCGGGAGCGGTGAGGTCAGGTGGTCATGAATGAATGGGTCTGGAGTGTGTGTGTGTGTGTTGCTGATAAATACACACAATTCCAGGATTTTAACATGAAGAGCTCTTAGGCTCTATTCAATCCGTATCGCTGAAGTTCCTCGTTGCAGCGTGATTGAAACTGAAAGGCAATGTTCCTGCGTTCACGGTAAACGCTACATATGTCGGCTTAATCTGATAATTCTTTTACATTTCTATTGCGCAAATCGGTAACGCTTCAGCTAGATAGATTGAATAGAGACCCTCGTGGTGCAGGAATTAACGGTACTGAAAAGATCCATTCTATGGGTGCCAGGGTAATGGAGTAAAAAGTAAATTATTTTCTTTAGGAATGTAGTGAAGTAAATGTAAAAGTTGTCAAAAATATCAATATTAAAGTAAAGTACAGATACCCCCCCCAAAACTACTTAAGTAGTCCTTTAAAGTATTTTACTTAAGTACTTTACAACACTGGCGCTCCACAGCTCCTAGGCATTACGCAAGCAGGTAACCAGTGTGTGCTCATCACACATGAAATCACAACTAAAATAATCACCTAGTTCATTAAAGGGCATCACTACAGACCCTGGTTCAATTCCAGGCTGTATCACAACCGGGCCGTGATTGGGAGTCCCATAGGGCGGCGCACAATTGGCCCAGTGTCGTCTGGGTTAGGGTTTGGCCATCATTGTAAATAAGAATTTGTTCTTAACTGACTTACCTAGATAAATGAAAGAGACCTCTTTTACCAGAGAGACCCAGCCAAGAAAGAAGAATCTTAAGTTACCTTGCAGATTGGACCGTGGTGTGGGTGTCGAAGTCAACAATCTTGCGGTGCGAGCTGGAAGAGGGTGCCCCATTAGCAGACGGGTGCTCACGGCGAAGACAGCGGCGCTGCCCCCCGTTTGTCAGGGAGGGCACAGGGTGCACGTTGGCATTGTTAAGGTTGGCGTTTGAGGATATGGGGGATTTGGGGTAGTAGTAGTTGTACCAGTGGGGTTCGCCTGCCCTCTCCTCAGAGCCGACCTGGGAGGGCTCCACGGAGGCGTGGCAGGAAGGCGGAGGGACCTGGAGGGGCCGCTGAGTGACGTTTGTCTGGTGGGCGGA
This sequence comes from Oncorhynchus clarkii lewisi, assembly GCF_045791955.1. Taxonomy (NCBI): domain Eukaryota; kingdom Metazoa; phylum Chordata; class Actinopteri; order Salmoniformes; family Salmonidae; genus Oncorhynchus; species Oncorhynchus clarkii. The sequence goes on along the minus strand of NC_092155.1, from coordinate 42,134,774 downwards.
ACCCCGGTGGTCCCTGTTAACGTGATTGGTGTGGTTGGAGAAGATCACGCCGTTCCTCTGTAGAGACAACACTGTCAGAACCGACAGTACAAATGACCATAATAAACACAGTGACTAAACTTAACCACTGGCTTTGGATCTGTTCTGGTGGTAGGGCACTTTGTCATTGAGGTCTTAATTCCAATCTTCACTAAATGATGTTCAACAGATAATGAAGGTACTAAAATTAACCGTGCATTTAGTTTTTGCGCTAAACATGCTATGAAAGAGGATTGCCTTTAAAAACCACTGGGTTGAACAACTCTGTCATCTGCATGCTCTGAGTTCACAGGCAATGAGTGTTATTGTATCGAATGGAGGGAGCCGGAAGCGAACCCGAGTCACGTTAGGTTAAGGTTAGGGAATGGATTAGCTAACATGCTAAGTAGCTAAAAAGTAGTAAGTACTGTAGTTGCTAATTAGCTCAAATGCCAAAGTTGTCCATGATGAGATTCGAACACGCAACCTTTGGGTTGCTAGAAGTTTAAAGATAATGTAACTATCCTTGACATTTAGTTAGGAGTCAATTAACCTGATGACAGCTACCAAGGGTGGGTTTCAGCTTACGTAACCTAGTTCCCTCAGCAAACGTCACCTACTGCTAACAAGCACACCATGAACATGCAGCCCCTAACAGGCAAGCAAGCTCCTCCCAAACCGCGGGTCAACGAAGGACCTGTTTGAATAGGCACTTGATTTAGAGCACCCAGCAACCACGAACAGAGTTCGAGACCATTCCATTGGCTGTAAAAAAGCGAACCCTGCCCACTGAACGTGTCGGGTGAGCTAAATCAAGCGCGCTTATTGAATGAACCGGGACAGGGATTTACCCTGTAAATCTCCTCGCCGTCTTCTGCGTTAATGTCGACAAGGCCCTCGTCTTGCAGGTCACATGATATGACTCGGCGGATTTCAGGCCCAATATCATGCAGTGTGCGGAGACCGGCCTGCAATGACGACAAGAGAGCAGCTGAGCGCCGGCAGGAACACAAACACAGAGATACACACATGTGAACTGTACACACAAAGACCCTCAGACCAGACATACTGAGGTGCTTTGTAAAGCTGTAGATAATGCGGGGTGTGTGCACAGCACTGTTCTCTTTATCTCTCATAATAAAAGGGATAGTCTGCAGCTACAAGCACGGCCAGAGGTGAAATAGCAAAGTGCAGACCAGAGAAGCAGCATTGTGTGTGTTCAGGTGCAGTGGCCTGCTGCTTTGCCGATGTCCTGTGGTGATTGGGCAAAGCACTACTCAGTGTGATTTATCGCTAACTAGCAGTTACATATTGTTTACCCTTATCAATGTGTAATTATCTTACTAAAATAGCACCCATATTTGGGTTTGTAAGTCATGTCATCAGTTGTTGTTTCAAAGGTCATTATATTGTGAGTTCTACAGGTACAGTGGAAATCGGAAGTTTACATACACTTAGGTTGGACTCGTTTTTCAACCACTCCACAAATTTCTTGTTAACAAACTATAGTTTTGGAAGTTGGAAGCAAGTTGGTTAGGACATCTACTTTGTGCATGACAAGTAATTTTTCCAACAATTGTTTACAGACAGATTATTTCACTGTATCACAATTACAATGGGTCAGAAGTTTACATACACTAAATTGACTGTGCTTTTAAACAGGTGGAAAATTCCAGAAAATTATGTCATGGCTTTAGAAGCTTCTGATAGGCTAATTGACATAATTTGAGTCAATTGGAGGTGAACCTGTGGATGTATTTCAAGGCCTACCTTCAAACTCAGTGCCTCTTTGCTTGACATCATGGGAAAATCAAAAGAAATCAGCCAAGACCCCAGAAAAAAATTGAAGACCTTCACAAGTCTGGTTCATCCTTGGGAGCAATTGCAAACCGCCTGAAGGTATCACCTTCATCTGTATAAACAATAGTATGCAAGTATAAACATCCTGGGACCACACAGCCATCGTACCGCTCAGGAAGGAGACGCGTTCTGTCTCCCAGAACAACAGCAAAGTACCTTGTGAAGATGCTGGAGGAAACAGGTACAAAAGTATCTATATCCACAGTAAAACGAGTCCTATATCGACATAACCTGAAAGGCCGCACAGCAAGGAAGAAGCCACTGCTCCAAAACCGCCATAAAAAAGCCAGACTACGGTTTGCAACGGCACATGGGGACAAAGATCGTACTTTTTGGAGAAATGTCCTCTGGTCTGATGAAACAAAAATAGAACTGTTTGGCCATAATGACCATCGTTATCTTTGGAGGAAAAAAGGGGAGGCTTGTAAGCCGAAGAACACCATCCCAACAGTGAAGCACAGGGGGTGGCAGCATCATGTTGTGGGGGTTCTTTGCTGCAGGAGGGACTGGTGCTCTTCACAATAATTATGTGGATATATTGAAGCAACATCTTAAGACATCAGTCAGGAAGTTAAAGCTTGGTCGCCAATGGGTCTTCCAAATGGACAATGACCCCAAGCATACTTCCAAAGTTGTGGCAAAATGGCTTAAGGACAACAAAGTTAAGGTATTGGAGTGGCCATCACAAAGCCCTGACCTCAATCCTATAGAACATTTGTTGGCAGAACTGAAAAAGCGTGTGCGAGCAAGGAGGCCTACAAACCTGACTCAGTTACATCAGCTCTGTCAGGAGGAATGGGCCAAAATTCACCCAACTTATTGTGGGAAGCTTGTGGAAGGCTACCCAAAACATTTGACCCAAGTTAAACAATTTAAAGGCAATGCTACCAAATATTAATTGAGTGTATGTAAACTTCTGACCCACTGGGAATGTGATGAAAGAAATAAAAGCTCAAATAAATCATTCTCTACTATTATTCTGACATTTCACCTAACTGAACTAAGACAGGGAATTTTTACTCGGATTAAAGGTCAGGAATTGTGAAAAACTGAGTTTAAATGTATTTGGCTAAGGTGTATGTAAACTCCCGACTTCAACTGTACCTGCAGTTGAAAAATATTGATTACATACAGATTGGCTATAATAGTGGACTTTTGTTAGTGTTTACAGCCCTAGAGGAGGTAAAATGGTACAGTCCAGTACAGAAGTTGAGACTCACCTGGAGAGCGATGGTGGAGTTCAGGCTGGTGAATGAGTTTCTTCCCACCAGGCCTTGCTCTTTGCGTTTCTTGAATTTCCTGAAGTAGTCCTGTATCAGGAAGGTAGCATAGAACTTCCCCACGGTTACCTCGTCATCTGAGTGAACAGACCACACAAACGCCTCCACTGTCAGCACCGCACCATGCCACCACTCACCGTATTATCCATCATTCTCAGGCACTGTAGCTGACTTTCTAGGGACAACTGAGCTTTTGTGCAAAGCCGTCTGTGGCATGTAACGTATTCAAATATGAAATCAAAAAAGCTGAAAACCAAAATGGGACTTTAACCAAGCACTACACTGCAGTTTGGTGTCTACCAGACCAGTGTGACAGCCTCAGCGGCTTCTCAGCTCTCTTCCTGGGCCTGTACCTGTACCTGGATCTGTGGTGACAGAGAACATAGCCGAGCACAGTCCTGACCTTCTGACAAGACGGCCAACAGAAACCTCCAGCAAAACATCAGCACACCAGTCCTCTCAAAACAACATCGGCAGCTCTACCCACTAGAGACTATCTGTGGCATTTATATGAACAGAAAATATGGCAAAATACGAACAGATCTGAAAAGTAGAATTTTAAACAACAAAGAGACACGAGCCTCAACTCAATACAGTCAGGAGATGAAGCGATGTCACGTTTGTTTTCTATCAAACCAACCACAATCACATCTCACCAAAGTCTACCACACAGCTAGCTACAGTACTGCTGTTATTACCTAAGGCTTAGCTAGCTACAGTACAGGGACACCGCCACAGTTAAGAAGCATCTAACAAGAAGACTACAGCAGAGAGACTGGTATATCTAAGCTGTGAAAACGACGCGCAGGCCAGGGAAGCAGTAGAGAACAGAGGAAGCAGCGGTCTGTGTCACTCAGCTAGCTAGTAAGCAGACTGGGGACACAAGGCACAAGAGAGTGCGGCAACAATAGTTTCATGCCACCGGCCAAAAACAGAACTGCTGCAGGAAATTCTGGATGGCAGAGAGAGAGAGAGAGAGAGAGAGAGAGAGATAGAGAGAGAGAGAGAGAGGCTAGGGAAGAGGAGGGAAAGCTGTGGTGAAGAGAAGCTTGGCCAGAAAGAGAGAGAGAGATCAAGATGAGTTAGTAGTTATAGCAGAGCATGCAGTGCTAGAACGAGCCAAGCATCAGAGCCAAAGCATCAGAGAGCCAAAGCACAAAGCATAGTGCAGCAAATGACAACTAGGGAAATAAAATGAATACGACGAATAGGGGTGGGTTGCAGAAAACTAGAGAACAGTGAAAACATCACAGGTTGGTCAACACCAGCACAGCATGACACTATAGACTGTTTAGGATAGTACGGCTCAGGACAGCCAAGTGGGAGACAACAAAAGAACACACAGCAAAACAGTTGAGCATGGCATTGCACAGAAACGCATGGGTGCTGTGAGTCCGCGTCCTAACCAAAATCATATTCCCTCCCTATAAAGAACACTACTAAGTGCACAAGAAAGTGAATAGGGTGCCATATCAGATTGAACCTGGCCTGACTATCAATAGGGAGCCCCAGAGTCAGGCTGAAGTGAGCATTTTCAGGATCCCTGGCTGTGACCCCACTCTCTGAGGGTGTCGCAGGGGGAGTGGGGTATGCAAAAAAAAAAAAAACATTTCCATTTCACACCACACACTTGTACAGGTTACAGACTTATAGAAGCACCCTCTATTTGACCTTTGATATGAGCACACTCGGTGTGGATGGCAAGATAAGAGTCAGATAAGGTGAGTTTCTCTGAACTGAAGTGACTGTCTGCTCCTCTATCTGGTCCTGCTCTTATCTGTGGTCAAACGACTAGGCTTTAACAGCTATTGACACATGACAACTAAAAGAGAGGACTCGACTGCCTGTCAATAATTAGTCTACGCAAACTGTTCCACTAGAGGGTCGGCATTACAGTGGATCACTGATGTCAATGAACGAGTTGATCCTTAATGTGGGACTGCTAATAACCTATGCTGTTAGCGATCCATGCACCTCTATGCAACAAGTCCCATGAACATAGTGTGTGTAGTACCACTGCTGAGGGAAAGCTTTGTCGCAGGTCAGCCTGGAGTATAGGGTTGCCACCCTGACCTCACACACACAGTGCATAAGCAATAACCCTGCTTATGCATGTGCGTCTGCACAGCGCATTTGTATGTTTGAAGTGTACAGGTTGCGCAGGGCAGTCTGCCACACCTCTGTAGCCAGGCTAGCCATGAGTTTAACGCTACATCTACCGTCCAGTTACTGGAGACAGACGTCACAGAGGCTGGAGCCATTCTACTGACCGCCAGCAGGGGGCACCACTTGGTCCAGCAGCTTCATGCTGGTCCTCTTCCAGATCTTCTTGATGACCGCTCGCAACTCCTCATTGGCCTGCTCCAGGTTGCCTAGGAAATCAAACACTTTGTAAATGTGTTGGACCAATCAAACCAGCCATTTAGCGGGCCACTGTATATACGAGTATTTTGAGTACAGTACATTCTGAGAAACTGGATGACGACTGCGTGTCCTCATTCAGACATCGTCCCTGTGTCAGCTCCCAGCAGCACCCTCTTGTGGCTACAGGCAGTACTAAATCCCCTACTATAAAAGGTTGTGTAATTTTTTTACCTTTATTTAACTAGGCAGTGAAGAACAAATTCTTATTTTCAATGAATGCCTAAGAACAGTGGGTTAACTGCCTTCTTCAGGGGCAGAACAACAGACCTTATCCGCTCTGGGATTCGATCCAGCAACCTTTCGGTTACCTTTCGGGCCACGGTAGTGTAATATACCAAGCTCGCCTATGCTCAAAGCTGAATGCCCACAGCAGCTGGTGCTGCGATGACCGCACTGCTCACCTTCGGTCTTGATCTTCAGAGCGGTCCTCACCAAGGCAAACAGGGTGGCGTTAAACATGACCGTGCCATCACTGTTCAGGGGCATGTTCATGGCAACCAATCTCTGAAAGGAGTCACGGTTATGCAACCGTGTGGGTTAACCAGGGCAAGATTGAGCCCACAAAAATGAACACCTTGTGTGAAACGTTTGTGTAACGTGTGCAGTGTTTGTGTGGTGTGTTGAATACAATGTGTGTGTTTGTGTGGGTGCATAAGCACACCTTGCAGGCCACTCTGTGTGGACACAGCTTGCCGAAGCCTAGAGGAGGCTGGATGCGTCTCAGCAAGGTCACCACATCCAGATGCTTTATCCTGCCCCTGAAAGAGACAGCAACACCAACACTGAAGGCAACACACTCCTGACAGCAACACCAAATACAGAAACAACACAGGGAGAACTAATGTAGATTAATGACTGCAGGTGTGTGTGTGTGTGTGTGTGTGCGCACGCGCGCACAGGTAACTTAGTAAAAATACTTTGAAATACTACTTAATTCATTTTTCTGTACTTGAATATTTCTATATTTGACAACTTTTACTTCACTACATTCATAAAGAAGACATGTACTTTTTACTCCCATATATTTTCCCTGATACCCCAAAATACTTGTTACATTTCGAATGCTCAGGCAGGACAGCTATATAGTCCAATTCACACACTTATCAATTTAGCATATTGTCATCCCTACTGCCTCTGATCTGGCGGACTCACTAAACACAAATTCTGCGTTTGTAAATGATGTCTGAGTGTTTGAATGTCCCCTTAACTGTCAATGCATTTACACAAAAAAATCTGTCTGGTTTTAATATATCTACCATAAGTGTTCTACCTGGAACCAACAAGGGTTCTTCAAAGGGTTCTCCTATGGAGACAGCTGAAGAACCCTTTTAGGTTCTAGATAGCACTTTATTCATTTTTTCCATAAGTACATTTAAAACCAGATACTTTTACTCAAGTAGTATTTTACTGGGTGACTTTCACTTTTTACTTGAGTCATTTTCTATGAAGGTATTTTTATTTTTACTCAAGTATGACAATTGAGTACTTTTCTCACCACCGTGTGTGTGTGTGTGTGTGTGTGTCCTGTATGTCCAGATGTTAATGCAGACTCACTTAGCCTCAGGGTCGTACTCAGACCAGATCCTTTTAAACTCATCCAGGTGGTGAGGACCCAGAATGGACCAATCCCGCGTCAGATAGTCAAAGTTATCCATGATGACAGCCACGAACAGGTTGATGATCTGAAACAGAGGTAGTGAAACACTCAGTGGGCGTGTTTAACGATTCTTCTGGGGACCAGAAGTCCCCACGAGGATAGTAAATGAACAGAAATATGACCAACTGGAGACATTTTGTTAGTCCCCACGAGGTCAAATGCTATTTCTAGGGGGTTTAGGATTAAGGTTAGAATTAGGGTTAGGGTTAGAATTACATTTAGGGTTAGGAGCTAGGTTTAGGTTTAGGGTCAAGGTCAAGGTTAGGTTTTTGGGTTAGGGTAAGAGTACGGGTTAGGGTTAAGGTTAGTGAAAATAGGATTTTAAATGGGACTGAATTGTGTGTCCCCACAAGGTTAGCTGTACAAGACTTTGTGTGTGTGTGTGTGTCTACATGCTGTGTGTATGTGTGTGTACCAGGAAGGCGCAGAGCATGTAGAAGCTGATGAAGTAGATGATGGCGAATCCGCTGCCACAGGTTCTCTCCTCTCCGGGGTTGTAGTCTGACTCGGAGTCACACAGCTTCCCTGGCAGACATGCCAGCATGATCTCCTGCCACACCTCGCCTGTAGCACACCTGAGAACATTCAAGTCATGTTATAACCCCAACACTATCACAACTATTCACCGTCCATAACCGCACACGCGTGCGTTTGACCTGACGCCAAACTTGTCCCTAGCGCACCGCAATATGATGACGCATAATACACAAACTAGTCACACACGTACACACACACACCTGAAGAGCATCAGGACAGCTTGAGGAAAGGTCTGGAAGTTGTTGTTGTGGTTTATCTGTGTGCCGTCTACCATGGCGATCTTTCCAAACACCTGAAACAAACAAACACAGTGTGTTAGGAAGAAACAAGTCCCGGAGATAAGCTAATCGTAATGCCAACTCAAAAGAGAAATGTTTGCCAGTTACCTGCATGCCGATAACAGCGTAGATGAAGAATAGCATGGCTATCAGGAGGGCAACATAGGGAAGAGCCTGGGAATGAATGCAAAGAGAGAGAAAGACTGTTTCAGGAGTGTGTTCAGACTCAGGAAGAGAAGGGTGCACCTTCACCTGTACGGTTACAGTCGGACCCATATGACTCCACTGTCAACCCTGAGTGGATTATTCTATCACCTGGAAGGACTTGATGAAGGTCCACAGGAGCGTTCGGATGCCCTCCCCTCTGCTGAGCAGCTTGACCAATCGCATGACTCGGAACAAGCGGAAGAATGTGATGGAGATGCGAGCGCTGTCCTCTGTGTTCTGAGACAGAGAGAGAGAGAGAGAGAGAGAGACAGGAGGTGGAACCTCCATAGGACTGATGGTGCTGCTTTAACACACAGATAGGAGCAGGCCAGAGATCAACACGCAGTTTGTGTGTGTGTGTGTGTGTGTGGGTGGGTGCACATCAGTGCATGTGGGTACGCATTCAGGTAGAGGAACATGCAACAGTCCTCGACTTGTGTGAAAGCAATGCATACACAGCCACATACATACACATACATACAAGTGTCCCCACTCCTAGGAGTCATACAGGGACGTGCCTCCAGACTCGGCGGGAATGCTTGAGACACAAGCAAAACCACAGCATCTACGCGATCCCAGGTCAAACGTGAACAAAGGCACACAACAAAAGACTGATAATGAGATGACCATCAACACAAACAAGATCCCAAAACAGAACTGATCTTGTCCATGGTACCGGGCCACAAAACAGATCTTGTCCATGGTACCGGGCCACAAAACAGGCAAGACAAAAATCCTCATGAACGAATATCATTCAGAACATATTTCATTCCAAACGAACGTGACGACATGACTGACAACAGAAACAGCTCTGTGCTGAGACGATGACGATGACGATGAGGAAGAGAGGGGTAGTGGGAGGGGCTTCTTACCCCTGGCTCCACAATCACCTTCACCACTGGCAGGGCCTTGAGACCAAAAAGTCTGGGTTAACCACTAACACCTTGACTACCTTCATCACTGATGTCATCCATGAGTCATTGTCATTGGCATAATGACTTCACTGCTTCCCAATGTCATTACATTTCTTCATCGTCGATTGAATCAAACCCAGCAACAATATGATCGTAACTTCTTTAATACAGCTCGGGAATCAGAAAGCCATCCATAACAGACATGTTACAGTAAGCATCAGTATCGGCGGGACACCATCATCGTTGCCGCTCACGCAAAGCAGAATCACAAGAGCTTAAGCACAGTATGACCACGGTGGCACGTTCGGGACATAAAACGGGCCATTCAATTCTACACAGGTGAAGAAAGAAAACTGTGACCTGTACCTGAGAACGAGTGGGTCCCACAAATACAAACTCGGTTGAATATTTAAATCACTTAAAGTAAATATCCAATGTGATTGTCACTCACTGGTCAAACACATTTATGAGAGTATGTTATAAGATGACTAACATAACTAATAGAATAATATAGGGTCACTTAGCTTACTTACCATGTAGGTAAGACACTGTGTTTTTTTGTGTATGTGTGTAAGGCAGTGTGTGTGTGTTTAGATTTGTGTTCCAAACAGAACAAAAGACAAAGCCACACAAACGTCATGATGACACACAGTTACCAGAACAGCACCAAGCATGGATCACTAATCTAGATAACCTATTGGAGGGAGGCATTGCAATAACCCTCATAGCTGCGGTATTCCAACTTCTTCAGCGGGGGACCCCATTTCTTTTCCACTTGAATTTCTCGGGCGAACCCACCACACCCCAAATCAAAATGACACAACCTTCAATTCGGTACTTTTAGATTTTTACATTAAAAAAAAAATCAATTCATTACATTTTCATCCCTCGTATCAAAATGAAAAGAAACCAATCAATACATTTACTCAATTTAATTACATTTCTCAAATGTTATATACTGTCCCATACAATAATCTGTACTCTTAGTATTTTGTCATTTTTTTTCAAATAAAAGTTTATTTGTATCTTTTTTGGCCCCACAGCAATTCCCCAGTGACCCCGACTTTGAATACCACTGAGTGTTTCAAAACTGTCCTATCATTATAAAATCGTAAAAATATGTTGTCATCACATTTATAGACATCCCATATCACATTTTGATCTCCAAGGATCATAGGGTTGCATTCATGATTATCACTGCTACTAAACAGCTAGATAGAGCAACACCTTTATCAAGAGGATAGTCAATGAACATGTCTGGGACGTGAAACAATTTTGAGATCTCGAATGCAACCCTGACGTTGTTGCAAGGCATTCCCTCCAATAGTGCTGCGGGACAAGTGGCGTGAAGATGGCTACTTACATTGATCTCAGTGATTGCAATGTCAACGACGCTACCGACAACAATTAAGGCATCAAACGTGTTCCATGCATCGGCGAAATAGTGCTGTAAGCGCCAGTCCACGGACAAAAAGAGAAGAGGACAGAGAGAGACACAGAAGCAGAAAGAGAGAATGAGAAGGATAGAGATATGTGAAAATACAAATGAGTTAAGACATGAAAGAATACGGGCAACAAGTAGAAAAAGCGTCTGAGTGGCACTTGTCTGTGAGAATACAAAGCGGCCGGAGGCACCTTAACCGGGGAGGGCGGGCTCGTAGTAATGGCGGGAATGGAATGAATAGAATGGTATCGAAACACATCAAACACATGCGTTTGATACCATTCCTTAAACTCCATTCCAGCCATTGTTATGAGCCCGCCCTCCCCTCAGCAGGCTTCTGTCGCGCATGCCTCTAAGTAGCCCAACTGATACATATGAAACAGCGAATGAAGTTCTTCTGACTGTGATCTGTTATGAACCCTCTACAACCCTCTATAAGATATTACACGTTTCTCACTGACACAGTGCCGACACAGTGCTGAGTAACTGGCCACCATAGACCTAGACCCAACACCAGTCCTGACCAGGGATCATCTCCTAAAATTCAGCGGCGGGGGCGATTTTTTTCTTGAGCGGACGGTCAGGGGGCCCGAAACATATTTACAAATCATTTGTAGACTGCAAATTGACTGCAAGAAGCCCAAACAGATATAATATTTGACTAAAACACAATCATTTCAAACCAATCACTTGGAGTTGATTTCCTGGTGGTTTTATTATATTTTGAAGTCCAAAAATGAAGATGCCAAAAAAATAAAAAAAATAAATGTAGTTTTTTTTGCTCAGAGAACATGGGGGGGGGGGCAAATAAAACCATCCGCGGGCCGTGACGCCAGTTAGGGAACCCTGATCAAGACCTATGGGTGACCAGCCCTGAAAGAGGTTCAACACTAGGCCAAGGAGCCAACAGACTGGCTTTAGGAGTGAGTCTAGAAAAAGGTGAGGGAGGCAAGGAAGGAAGGAAGGAAGGAAGGAAGAGAGGGGGCAGAGAGGAGGGCAGGTCTATTACAATACTCACATCTACCTGACTGAGAATGATGTCAACTACGCTGCCGATCACCACCAGGGCATCGAAGACGTTCCAGGCGTCTCCAAAATACCCCTACAGGCCAGGGTACAGAGCGCACCGCAGGGGGAGGTAGGGAGAGGGGTAGGAGGGTCAGTGGAGGGTAAGAAGTAGAGAGGGAAAGGGTGAGCGGGGGAGGGGGGTGTTAAGGTCAATACTACAGAGGGAAATGCTTGACAGAAAGACAGGGGGATGAGAGGAGTGAGAGGGGTGAGTTAACTGGTCTATGATGCAAGCTGAGAGGCAGGCTGACTCACCCTGGGTCTGAAGGCAATCAGTTTGAGGATCATCTCCACGGTGAAGACGCCAGTGAAGACCATGTTGAGGACGTCCATGGCGTAGTTGAACAGGTGGGACTGGCCATAGTGCTGAGGAAATGGAGAGAGAGGGAGAGAGAGAGAGGGGGTCGGAGGATGAGATAGAAAGGGGCATTAAAGAGCAGAAAGAAGGATGATGAGATGGGACTGAGGTACAGACATATATATACAATACTTATTTTCCACCATAATTTGCAAATAAATTAATTAAAAATCCTACAATGTGATTTTCTGAATTTCTTTTTCTAATTTTGCAGGTCATAGTTGAAGTGTACCTATGATGAAAATTACAGGCTTCTCTCATATTTTTAAGTGGGAGAAATTGCACAATTGGTGGCTGACTAAATACTTTTTTGCCCCACTGTACACAGAACACAGAGAGACATAGAGGGACAGAGAAATAGACCCCGACATAGAGACACAGAGATACACAGAGGGACAGAGAAATAGACCCCGACACAGAGACACATATTGGGACAGAGAAATAGACCCAGGCACAGAGAGACACAGAGGGACAGAGAAATAGACTCAGACACAGAGAGAGAACAGAGAGAGGGCTATAGAAGGCTATGGGGGCTATATAGGGCTATAGAGGGCTATATAAGCATATAGAGGGCTACAGAGGGCTATTTAGAGCTATAAAGGGCTATATAGGGCTATTTAGAGCTATAGAGGGCTATATAGGCATATAGAGGGCTACAGAGGGCTATTTAGAGCTATATAGGGCTATTTAGAGCTACAGGGGGCTTTATAGGGCTGTTTAGAGCTATAGAGGGCTATATAGGCATATAGAGGGCTATAGAAGGCTATAGAGGACTATATAGGGCTATTTAGAGCTATAGAGGGCTATATATGCATATAGAGGGCTATATAGGGCTATTTAGAGCTATATAGGGCTATTTAGAGCTATAGAGGGCCATATAGGAATATAGACGGCTACATAGGGCTATTTAGAGCTATAGAGGGCTATATAGGCATATAGAGGGCTATAGAAGGCTATTTAGAGCTATAGAGGACTATATAGGGCTATTTAGAGCTATAGAGGGCTATCGAGGCATATAGAGGGCCATAGAGGGCAATATAGGGCTATAGAGGGCCATATAGGGCCATAGAGGGCTATAAAGGGCTATAGAGGGCTATATAGAGCTATAGAGGGCTATATAGAGCTATAGAGGGCTGTAGAGGGCCATAGAGGCCTATTTAGGGCTATAGAGGGCTATATAGGGCTATAGAGGGCCATAGAGGGCCATAGAGGCCTATTTAGGGCTATAGAGGGCTGGCAGTAGGGACTCACCTGGATCGCCAAACACAGTGTGTTGAGGATGATGAGAACGAACATGACGTACTCAAAGCCAGTGGAGTTAACCACATACCAGAACTTATACTGGTAGGGGTTCTTAGGGATGTACCTCCGCAGTGGACGAGCCTTCAGAGCATACTCTACACACTGACGCTAGAGAGGGTAGAGAGAACACAGAGTTAATCAAACACACACACACACACACACACACACACATACACGACTCTTACCTGGTTTTTGTCCAGCTCACAGTTCTTGTACTCTTTCTCTCCCTGCTCCTGGAAGGTGACGATGACGAAACCGACAAAGATGTTCATCATGAAGAAGGCGATGATGATGATGTAGATGATGAAGAAGATGGAGATCTCCACGCGGTAGTTGTAGATGGGACCCATATTCTCTCTGTTGGAGTCGATGGCCTTGTACAGCAGACTGAGCCACAGAAACAAACGCACACTAATCAGTGAGACGTGTGGTCAAAATGAACGTCTGGACATACGTAGGAGTGTGTATGTTCACGTACGCTTTCGCTGCGTGTGTGTGCGTGTGCGTATCTGTGAGAGGCTCTTACGCAGGCCAGCCTTCAAATGTAGAGACGGTGAACAGAGCCATCATAGCCATGAGGACGTTGTCAAAGTTGAAGTCACTGTTGTACCAGATCCTCTCCCTGACCGCAGGCAACACTGTGTCGCCATCCTTATACAGAATGTATGTGCCTCTACGCGAGGAGAGAAGAAGAAGTTACACTTTTACACACAGATTGACATATCTGTGTGACACATTAGCATACAGACATATGCACACGCACAACGGTAAGCTTACAATTGTATCCAGCATAGCGCAAGGAGGGGAAAATGGAGCGCAATCCAACTCACTTGCATTCCTCTGGGCTGGACTTGGCCTCGTCTGTGCAGCGATAGAACTTGCCCTGAGCGAGAGAACAGAACATCAACAGCTGCTATTCTATCACACACTACCACACACATACAGTTGAAGTCGGAAGTTTTCATACAAGTTTTATTGACTCCAACCTAAGTGTTTTTCAACCACTCCACAAATTTCTTGTTAACAAACTATAATTTTGGCGAGTCGGTTAGGACATCTACTTTGTACATGACACAAGTCATTTTTCCAACAATTGTTTACGGACAGATTATTTCACTTATAATTCACTGTATCATAATTCCAGTGGGTCAGAAATTGACATACACTAAGTTGACTGTGCCTTTAATTAAACAGTTTGGAAAATTCCTGAAAATGATGTCATGGCTTTCGAAGCTTCTGATAGGCTAATTGACATCATTCGAGTCAATTGGAGATGTACCTGTGGATGTATTTCAAGGCCTACCTTCAAATTCAGTGCCTCTTTGCTTGACATCATGGGAAAAAAAATTAGCCAAGATGTAAAAAAAAAAAAATTGTAGACCTCCACAAGTCTGGTTCATCCTTGGGAGCAATTTCAAAACGCCTGAAGGTACCACATTCAGCTGTACAATCAATAGTACGCAAGTATAAACACCATGGGACCACGCAGCCGTCATACCGCTCAGGAAGAAGACACTTTCTGTCTCCTAGAGATGAACGTACTTTGGTGTGAAAAGTGCAAATAAATCCCAGAACAACAGCAAAGGACCTTGTGAAGATGCTGGAGGAAACAGGTACAAAAGTATCTATATCCACAGTAAAACAAGTCCTATATCAACATAACCTGAAAGACCACTCAGCAAGGACAAAACCACTGCTCCAAAACCGCCATAAAAAAGCCAGACTACAATCTGCAACTGCACATGGGGACAAAGATCATACTTTTTGGAGAAATGTCCTCTGGTCTGATGAAACAAAAATAGAACTGTTTGGCCATAATGACTATTGTTGTTTGGAGGAGAAAGGCGAGGCTTGCAAGCCGAGGAACACATCCCAATCGTGGAGCACGGGGGTGGCAGCATCTTGTTGTGGGGGTGCTTTGCTGCAGGAGGGACTGGTGCACTACAGAAAATAGATGGCATCATGAGGTAGGATAATTATGTGGATATATTGAAGCAACATCTCAAGACATCAGTCAGGAAGTTAAAGCTTGGTCGCAAATGGGTCTTCCAAATGGACAATGACCCCAAGCATACTTCCAAAGTTGTGGCACAATGGCTTAAGGACAACAAAGTCAAGGTATTGGAGTGGCCTTCACAAAGCCCTGACCTCAATCCTATAGAACATTTGTGGGCAGAACTGAAAAAGCGTTTGCGAGCAAGGAGGCCTACAAACCTGACTCAGTTACACCAGCTCTGTCAGGAGGAATGGGCCAAAATTCACCCAACTTATTGTGGGAAGCTTGTGGAAGGCTACCCGAAACGTTTGACCCAAGTTAAACAATTTAAAGGCAATGCTACCAAATACTAATTGAGTGAATGTAAACTTCTGACCCACTGGGAATGTGACGAAATAAATAAAAGCTGAAATAAATCATTCTCTCTGACATTTCACATTCTTTAAATAAAGTGGTGATCCTAACTGACCTAAGACAGGGAATTTTTACTAGGATTAAATGCCAGGAATTGTGAAAAACTGAGTTTAAATGTATTTGGCTAAGGTGTATGTAAACTTCCGACTTCAACTGTATAATAAATTGCACACACAACACTCATTCCGTCATACTGCAATGGAGGTAGGTACCTTGAAGAGCTGCACTCCTATGCAGGCGAACATGAACTGTAGCAGCGTGGTGACGATCATGATATTACCAATGGTCCTGATGGCCACAAATACACACTGGACCACATGCTGCAGGGTCAGGGGTCAAAAACAGAGGAGACGAGAGAGAATTAAGGGACGAATTAACCTCATTGAACCCTCTACCCTTAGCATGATGATTTGCAGGAGATTTCAGCGGCCGGTTCCTTTGTGGAAGTGTGCTAGTTAGAACTGTTTTTCTCTGGATGCGTTGTTAAACAGTTGTTCCACTGTGGCCAACTGGACCCCTGTCTCACCTTGAGGCCCTTGGCTCTGTTGATGGCCCTCAGGGGCCGCAGCACCCTCAGCACACGCAGGATCTTCACCACAGAGATGGCGGATGACCTAAACACCAAACAGAGACAGTTATGGCCACATTGGTTGGTTGCTTGATTGTTGGATGGATAAATTGGTTACGTACTGAATGCCGAAGGACACCAGAGAGACTCCCACCACCAGTAGGTCCAGCAGGTTGAAGTAGTTCCTGCAGAAGGCTCCTTTATGGAGGAAAGCCCCAAACGCTGTCATCTGGAGAGCACAGAGATACTGGCATCAGATATCCTGAACTTATACACTGGGCTGTCCCCTTACTAGACACAACAGCTTTAGCCATAACTGTAGATGACATAGACGTGGGCAGACAAACACACACCGTCTTGTTTGTCAAACCTTGTGGGGACAAACAATTGATTCCCATTAACCCTAATCCTAATCCTCCCACTAATTTTAACATTAACCCTAAATCCCCTAGAAATAGCCTTTTTCCTTGTGGGGACACTCTTGTGGGGACTTCTGGTCCACACAAGTATAGTGAAACACGTCCACCTACACACAGATCTCTTACTGAAACGCCTACGCATGCTTCTCGATGTGATAATCAATGCCAGACAAATGGGTTTCTACAGAAACTCAGACACAACAAAGTACACATTTAATTGCATATCAGACAATCGTCGACACCTGCACATATTCTCTCTCTTACACACACACACACACACACACACACACACACACACACACACACACACACACACACACACACACACACATGACAGCACACAGGCAACGACATTTAAAACATAGACAAATGAGAACTGTTCTGACATTGGACACATTATTTCAGAGATATTGCTATTCATTTCCTATAAAGATTTTAACAAAGATCGCTCAAACTGCAAAGATTGCTCAAACTGGGGAGGGGTGGGGGGGTAAGGTTACATTCAAAAGAGTAGTCAAATTGCTTCAGAGTCATTCATGTGTGTCGTGGTTTCATGCACATTCTGTGGAAGTACTCGCGGGGGATGGGATGGCAACATCATACCAATAGGATGCGGATGCCAGATCTGTTTATGCTTTAGTTCAGGCCAAACTCAGAACTTGTTGGCTAAAGGAGAAACAGATCTGGCAACCAGGGTAGGAATCTCTATGGTGGAGATTCACAAAGAGGTGACCTACCATGAACCCTCATCTTTACAGGGTGCAGTTTAAACTGGACCCAATAAGAATGCAGTGGATCATGCTACTCTCGAAAAATGTACACAAATATATATTGCCCCCTCTTTTGGCTCCAAATTAAAATAATAACAACTCATCGAATAACAACTGATGTTTTCTATTGAGCTTCAGGTCCGTTTGTGATTAAAAAGAGGTGCCGTGATGGTTGCTGACAGACAAAGTACAAGCAGGCGACGTACAGTAGACAGGGGAGTGCAGCAAGGCTATGGTTGTCATAGAAACCAGGTTACCTTCAACAGGATCTCAAAGGTAAACATACTAGTGAAGACATAATCTGCATAGCCTAGGATCTGGAAAGCAACGAGAAGGTTGGAGTGTTACCACACAAGCAGTAGAGCACAGCACACACACACACAGGGGGAAAGCATTTACCTTCAACAGGATCTCAACAGTAAAGATTGCCGTGAAAGCATAGTCAAAATAACCAAGTATCTGCAAAAGGCAATGTGAAAGTTTAACAGGAGGCCAAGGCATCACCACATGACATCAACAACTTCAGAATGCATCAACCGTCCTAAATTGTTAACAAAAGTACAGGTTTGAGTTTTTAGTTCAAGTTTTGTTTTTAACATGGATATTCCATATTACCATTAAACATGATCTTAATGTCATTACTGTAAAATTACTGTAAAATTGCTTTCATGGAAGTAGACATCATCTTGGTGCTATTAAAGGTGCAATATGCAGAATTGGCCCCGCCATTTCCTGGTTGGTTCTAATAGTTTGCCTAATTACCATCTAAACCACTAAGAAATATATTTTCAATTACCAAAAATATTGTTTTTTACAGCTGTTTGAAGCTGGTGTACAAAACCCGGAAGTAAACGATGCAAAAGCGCAAGTTAAGAACAGGAAGCATTGAAATAGCGCACATAGAACAGATCTACCTCTTCTTATGCTTGCTTTCAATGAGAATGGCGGATCTATATCTCACATTTATATGTACATTTGGTCGGGTCGCCCAAAAAGTTACATATTGCAGCTTTAAATGTTATTTTGAATGTCAGAGAAAAGGCTGCTGCTGCAGCCTACATACAATGTTGCGTGCAGAGAAGTTGCGTATGGGGTCCTCAGCAGCCAGAGACACAGAGCTCAGCATGATGAAGACCAGGATGAGGTTGGTGAAGATGTGGTGGTTGGTCAGCTTGTGGCAGGCCACCCGGACTCTGAGAAAGAAAGCCATGAAATTACATTATTTCTGAGTGTGTGTGTGTGTGTGTGTGTGTATGTGTGTGTGTGTGTGTGTGTGTGTGTGTGTGTGTGTGTGTGTGTGTGTCAGTTCAATACCATACTATATACAGGGTCAGTTCATTACTATACTATATACAGGGTCAGTTCAATACCATACTATATACAGGGTCAGTTCAATACCATACTCTTTACAGGCTCAGTTCAATACCATACTATATACCGGGTCAGTTCAATACCATACTATATACAGGGTCAGTTCAATACCATACTATATACAGGGTCAGTTCAGTACCATACTCTTTACAGGCTCAGTTCAATACCATACTATATACAGGGTCAGTTCAATACCATACTATATACAGGGTCAGTTCAATACCATACTATATACAGGGTCAGTTCAATACCATACTCTTTACAGGCTCAGTTCAATACCATACTATATACCGGGTCAGTTCAATACCATACTATATACAGGGTCAGTTCAATACCATACTATATACAGGGTCAGTTCAGTACCATACTCTTTACAGGCTCAGTTCAATACCATACTATATACAGGCTCAGTTCAATACCATATTTACAATGTGCAGGGATACTGGAGTGATGGAGGTAGATATGTATAGGGGTAAGGGGACTAGGCAACAGGATAGAAGATAAACAGAGTAGAAGCAGCTTGTATGTGAGTGGGTGTGTGGGTGGGTGTGTAGAGTGTGCGTAAAGACAAAACTAGGTCAATAAATATACAAGGTATGAATATAAATGTATGTGCATATTATGTGTGATTGAGCAGATGGAGTGAGTGTGTGTGAGTGAGTGTGTAGGGCAATGTGAGTCTGCGTAAAAACAAAACTAGGTCAATAAATATACAAGTTTAACTCAGATAGTCCGTGTAGCTATTTTGTTAGCTATTTATCAATCGTATTGATAGAAGCCGTTCAAGAGCCTGTTGGTGCCAGACTTGACGCACCGGTACGGCTTGTCGTGCGGAAACAGAGAGAATAGTCTATGGCTTGGGTGGTTGGAGTCTTTAACGATTTTCCGGGCCTTTCCACCACACCGCCTGATATAAATGTCCTGGATGGTAGGGAGCTCGGCCCAAATGATGCACTGGGCTGTCCACTCCACCCTCTGTAGCGCCATGTGATCGAGGGCAGTGCTATTGCCATACCAGGCAGGGATGCAGCCAGTCAAAATGCTCTCAATGGTGCAGCTGTAGAACTTTGAGGATTTGAGGGCCAATGCCAAACTCTTTCTAATCTCCTGAGGGAGAAGAGGCGTTGATGCGCCTTCTTCACAACTGTGCACATGTGTTTGGACCATTTTAAGTCTTTATTGATTTGGACAGAGAGGAACTTGAAGCTCTCGACCTGCTCTACTGCAGCCCTGTCAATGTGGATGGGGGCGTGCTCACGCCCCTGTTTCCTGTGGTCCACGATCAGCTCCTTGGTCTTACTGACATTGAGGGAGAAGTTGTTGCTCTGGCACCACACTGCCAGGTCACTGACTTCCTCCCTGTAGGCTGACACATCATCAACGGTCATCTGTCCTACCACCGTCGTGTCGTCAGTAAACTTGATGATTGGGTTGGAGTCATGCCTGGCCATGCAGTCGTGGGTGAACAAGGCGTACAGGAGAGGACTAAGTGTAACAGTATAACTTTAGACCGTCCCCTCGCCCATACCCGGGCGCGAACCAGGGACCCTCTGCACACATCAACAACAGTCACCCACGAAGCATCGTTACCCATCGCTCCACAAAAGCCGCGGCCCTTGCAGAGCAAGGGGAACTACTACTTCAAGGTCTCAGAGCAAGTGACGTCACCGATTGAAACGCTATTTAGCGCGCACCGCTAACTAAGCTAGCCGTTTCACATCCGTTACATAAGCACACACCCCTGTGGGGCCCCTGTGTTGAAAGTCAGCGTGGAGGAGGTGATGTAGCCTACCCTCACCACCTGGGGTCGGCCCGTAAGGAAGTCCAGGATCCAGTTGCAGAGGGAGCTGTTCAGACCCACAGTACTAAAGCTTGGTGACGTGCTTGAGGGGACGAAGGGTGTTGAATGCTGAGCTGTAGTCTATGAACAGCATTCTCACATAGGTATTACTCTTATCTAGGTGGGTGAGGGCAGTGTGGAGAGCAATTGAGATAGCAGCATCTATGGATCTGTTGGGACGGTATGCAAAAAAGTCAGTGTGCGTGTGTTTGCATAATATCCCATGTTTTGAACTGAGGCCTACTCACAGGTTAGTGTTGCTGAAGATGAAGAAAGCGCTGCCCTCAGGGATGGGCGGAGTCTTCTCCTTGACGCTGTGGTCCGACAGCCTCTGAGGACGTGGCCCAATCGGAACCTCCGGGAGCTCATCGTCGTCGTCGTCATCGTCACCAACTGGGGATACCCAGGATCGGAGACAAAGCAGTGTCAGGGCACAGAAGCTACAGCACCAAAGCTAGGACACTGACCTCAGACCAGAAGAGTTTACCTGGAGTATCTGGAGTGGGATACGGCTCCTTCTCCTCTTCCACTTCCTCCTCCAATGGAAGCTACACCCACGCAGACACAAATGACATGTCAGAACAGTATCAGTACTGTTATGAATGACACATGGTTTAACCTCACCGTACCATTCTAAGTTGCTAAAAATGCAGACGTGAATAAATATCCAAGGATTACCAGCGCAATTTGTTATCTAATGGTGCCTCTGTGTGGTTATGGATTGCTCTCCTCTGACTTTCTAATCTCTGAAAGTAGAAGTCAGCCTGTGATTACCTTGATCTCCTCATCCTGGCCTTCAGGTTTCAGATTCTCGGTCTTGTCTGTGTCACTTCTGGAGAAAATGACCCCAAACAGAAGACAATGTCAAATCAAATCAAATGTCAGGTACGGAGGAAAAACAAAACCACATCACTATCTCCTATCAGTCAGACAGTATTGGCATTACCTGGAACTCTTCTTCCTCTCCTTCTCCTCCTCTTCCTCCTTCTGGGCTGTGTTCAGGCTCTCTGCGTCTGCCAGGTTGTCAACGGCGATGGCCAAGAAGACGTTCAGCAGGATGTCTGATTACACACAGGACTTAAGGGCAACAGAGCTACAACGTTCACCTAACGTTTCAATGTAATGCACTGTTCTTCACTCCTGGTCCTGTGGGCCTGCAATGTGTGCAGGGTTTTGTTCCAGCTCAGGACTAGCGTAATTGATTCAACAAACCATGTACTCATGAAGAGTAACTCATGACTAGCTGAGTCAGGTGAGTTAGTGCTGGGGCGAAACAAACACCTGCACATATTGTGGCTCTCTAGAACCAGCGGATAACATTGATCTAAACTCTAGACAGCTACAGGCAGTGGAATCCATGTGTTAGAAACAGGATACAGTTTCCGCAGACGAAGAGTATGATGAAGTAGATGCTGACGACCATGCCCGATGAGAAGGGTCCACCATACGCCATGATGCCATCATACATCACAGCGTTCCAATCCTCGCCTGTCAGGATCTGAGTCGCACAACAGGGTAACGCAATGTCGTCACAATGTCATCCCATCACAACCTTATTACAATGTTATTATTACAAGTCATCACAACGTCATCCCGACATTACTACAGTGTTATTATTTACAAGTCATCACAATGTTATCACAACGTCAATAGGTCAATAATCACTGTGAGAGAGGCGGGTAGAGGCGGCCTACCTGAAACACTGTGAGTAGTGCCTGGGGGAAGTTGTCGAAGGTGCTCCTCTTGGTTATCGTCTCGTCGAAGTTGAACTTGCCTCCGAAGAGCTGCATGCCCAACAGGGAGAAGATGATGATGAAGAGGAAGAGCAGAAGCAGCAGGGAAGCGATGGACTTCATGGAGTTGAGCAGCGACGCCACCAGGTTACTGAGAGATGCCCAGTGGCTAAAGGGCATAGAGAGAGAGCGAGAGAGGGTTATAACTTCACTAGGGTAGGGGGCAGCATTCGGAAGTTTGGATGAAAAGCATGCCCAAATTAAACTGTCTGCTACTCAGTCCCAGAATATAGGATATGCATATAATTAGTAGATGTGGATAGAAAACACTCTAAAGTTTCCAAAACTGTTAAAAAATAATGTCTGTGAGTATAACAGAACTGATATGGCAGGCGAAAAACTGAGGAAACTCCAACCAGGATGTACTATTATTTTGAAAGGGTGTTTTTCCATTGAAAGCCTATCCACCATACAAAGACTTAGGACCCAGTTCATGAGCTCTGTACCTTCCTCTACATGTGACCAGTCTTTAGGCATTGTTTCAGGCTTTTACTCTGAAAAATTAGGGAGATATAGCACTTTCAATCAGTGACCAGTGGAAATGTCCATTCATCAGCCATGCGCCCTGATCGTGAACGCGCCTTCCTTGTTTCTCCTTTCCTATTGACGAAGCTTTTGTCCAGTTGAAATATTATTGATTATTTATGGCAAAAACAACCGGAGGATTGATTTTAAACATTGTTTGGCATGTTTCTACTAACTTTTATTGTACTTTAAAAAAAACTTTTCGTCCTGGAATTAGTGCCTTCTGCATTCGGATTACTGGACAAAACGTGCGAACAAAAAGGAGGTTTTTGCTCATAAAGAGGGACATTATCGAACAAAGCAAACATTTATTGTCTAACATGGAGACCTGGGAGTGCCACCAGATGAAGATCATCAAAGGTATGTGATTAATTTTAATGCTATTTCTGACTTTTGTGACACTCCTTGGCTGGAAAATGGCTGTATGCGTTTCTGTGGCTAGCTAACATAATCGCAAAGTGTGCTTCGCCGTAAAGCATTTTTTAAATCTGACACAGCGGTTGCATTAAGGAGAAGTTTATCTATATTTCCATGAAAACACTTGTATAGCTTATCAATGTTTATGATGAGTATTTCTGTCATTTTATGTGGCTCTCTGCACTTTCACCGGATGTTTGTTTGAGACAATGCATTTCTGACCACAACGAGCCAATGTAAACTCAGATATAAATATGAACTTTACCGAACAAAACATACATGTATTGTGTAACATGAAGTCCTATGAGTGTCATCTGATGAAGATCATCAAAGGTTAGTGATTAATTTAATCTATATTTCTGCTTTTTGTGAATCCTCTCTTTGAATGGAAAAATGGCTGTGTTATTCTGTGAATAGGCACTCACATAACATAATCGTTTGGTTTGCTTTCGTCGTAAAGCCTTTTTGAAATCGGTCACTGTGGCTGGATTTACAACAAGTGTATCTTTAAAATGGTGTAAAATACTTGTATGTTTGAGGAATTTTAATTATGGGATTTCTGTTGTTTTGAATTTGGCGCCCTGCAGTTTCACTGGCTGTTGACGAGGTGGGACCCACGTACCCTAGAGAGGTTAAGATGAATGCACAACACACAAACACACACATGCACACACAAACCTAGACACCGATATACATTCTTCCAACAGTATATGGCAAATCAAACCAGTGAGTAAAGAACAAGATACGAGGTGAAAGTATCACAGAGGCAAACATTTTACCCATAATACACCTCCACAACATTAGTCTATGTCCAGCCTCTCCCAGTCTCACCGTGTGACCTTGAAGATGCGTAGCAGGCGGACACAACGGAACACAGAGATGCCCAGAGGAGACATGACGGCCAGCTCCACCAGGATGGTCTCCACGATGCCGCCGCACACCACGAAGCAGTCGAAGCGGTTGAACAGGGACACGAAGTAGGCCTGCAGGCCCAGACTGTACATCTTCACCAGCATCTCACACGTGAACAAAGCCAGCAGAACCTTGTTGGCCACATCTGGAGAGCAGCGGACATCAGCATGTAGACATTGCAGTACAACACGTTCCAGTTACAAAGATCATTGCTATGGGGGATCTGGTAGGAAGGGTTACAATATGCTGCAGATATACAGTATCTGGTTGTAAAAACACAAACATTTTATTGGCTATGTCACGGGTATCGTCGGATTATCAAGGACACTGTAGTACAATAACGTTGCAGATTGTACGATTGATACAGAGCATAGGATGTATACTGGGTTCCTGCAAAGGACACTGTAAAGTGCATATTATGCTGAGGGTATGTAATTGGGAAATAGCATTTTGACCCTCTACCCACCCTGTACTTCCGTGAGCCAGTCAGGCTGGTTGTAGTGCTCTGACGAGATGGTGAGCGTGTTCAGAAACACCAGGATGATCACCAGCCAATAGAAAGACACCGACTTCACGGCAGCACGACACTTCCTGCGGCAGAACCGGTTCCAGTGACGCCATCGCCGACTGCAAGGGAGAGGAAATGATGTCACAATATGACTCGAACTAGGAAATGGTGTTATGTCCACACAGGATTTCTTGCACAGGTTAATTGTGAACTGTAATGAAATCATGCTTGTTAATACAGAAGATCTCAAATCTAAGTGTCACAGACTAAACAAAAGGCAGAGATATAATGATTGTGATGATGAGAATGTGGTGATGATGAAGAGGACATGGGCAGGAGTGCAGTGACTGATCAGGGGGAACGGAGTGTGTGTGTGTGGGGGGGAACACAAGCGCGTAACGATGAGTCTCCACAATGCCAGGAACATGCAAAGAAAATTCATGACACATAGTACTGACAGAGAACTGACCTGTACTTTGATTTAGTAATTTTTTGACTGGGAAAATGAAGAATCATATTGTTAATACCCATTTGCATGAATGACGTATTACAGAAGCTTTTCAAGCTAATCGATCCAGGCATGAAGGAATCTTGAACCTTGACAGACTCACCAGTGTGGTCCACAGCAGTTAGCCTTATCGTCCTCTCCATTGGGGTTGTCAGTGTTCACAGACTCTGTCTCGCTGGCAGGCACGCTTGCTGTGACATCACACAAACACAGGAAGTAAGGTGAGATCCAATCGAACGATGGCTCTGAGTTTCAGACCTAAAGAACCCTTATGGGCGAGTGCTTTCGGTTCTATGGCTTAAATCTAGTAACCGTGTCATGATTTCAAATCCTCATGATTAAGCACAGGGCTCTTTGAGGACTGTCACTGACAGTCAGAGCTGACTCAGAGGCAGACAGTGCAGCACCTGCACAGATCATCCATGTTGTTTACTATGTGAATGGGATGACAATAGTGTGGTTTCTAAAGAGGCTCAAAATGTTATACTAGTGGGTCTGTGCAGATGCTGTACAAACCATATGCTCAAGTACAGGGTTCAAAAATACTCCACAGAACATCGAAAGGAAAAATCCAAACCACAACGCACAGAAATGGAAGAAAACAATAATGACAATGAATGACTCGAAATGACCACACAATGGATGTTTACATTGCAATCTATCTCTGTTGACCGATTTACAAATATGCATACCCTTTCCATAGTCAACATATCAATGTATTCTGCAGACAACACATACATTATTCACCTTTGGTCCATTTCTAGAGAATTCTAGGCTACAACATGCACATGGCCTCTCGTAACCTCTAGAAGCCTAAAACCTGCTGGTTGTCTCTCATGTACTTCTGATGTTTAATCCACAAATCCACCCACTCACTACTTTATCAAAGACTCGGGACAAAATGAGAACAAGATCTAACAAAGAGGCTGAGTGAGTAAAGATGATTGAACGCAAAAAAATGGAGGAGCATACATCAAGCCAGTAGCAAAGCACAAGCAAGGAAATGAGGGAGGGCAAAACACACACACACACACACACGCACACGCACACGCACTAGCACACGCACACGCACACGCACACACACACACACACACACACACATACAGCACAATTTACCATGTGACTCTGTGGACTGGCTGAACCAGCCAAACTTCCCTTTCTTCTTCTCCATGAGCTCAGCCAGTGTCACCCCTTGGTGTTTAAAATGTACGCAGTACATGCATTCAGACAGCAGAGGGCACAGCGAGTCACCAGCGAAGAAGAGGGAACAATAGACAATAGACAATCCACCACAGAATATCAGCACATTAAGAAGAGACTAGAGGAGCACTAAGGAAGACAGAAGAGATGAAAGAGAAGAGAAGCCAAGAACTAGAAGACAGGACAGAAGAAGAATGAGTAACAAAGCCATTGAAGAGTAAAGGTAGAGAAGAGGAAGAAGGACATTGATTAGTATCGGCTGGGTCACACACAGTTTGACTCTATGCCGAAGATGCAGCACGGCAGCTTGACACCAGACACAGACAAGTGACATAGAGAGAGCCAACAGTCTAACACAGTGAGGGGGGGTTGTTCCAACCACTCGTCTCTCTCTTTTCCCAGACCTCACACAGACACCTCGAGGCCTCAAGTGATTCTACAACTGAGTGATCTTTGCCAAGAAAACCCATTCAGAAATCACAGACTAACATACTTCCCACTGGGTGTAAACTAAAGCATGTGCAACACTGCTACTGACCACGTATACATATGCCCTCTGACATGAAGTGTTCTAGCATGAACCTACAATTATTGAGGGCAGAGTTTGATTGGGTTATCCTAATCATGATAAGACACTGGACACTGTGGTAGTATTTCCTGTTATTTTGTTTAGAATTGCCACCAGGTTAACTGATGTCCCACGCACACTCGATAAGAAACAGTACATCATGTAGCGACCATGTACAGGCCAATAGTGAGAGAGTGAGTGTGCTGCTAATACAGTCGATGGTCAATGAGGCACTCAAACCTACTGGCATGCATTAGTCTAACTCACAGGCTTTAGAATTTATTACAGATCAAACATATCTCCACCAGGCATTATAGCTAATGACAGATCAAACATATCTCTATCTCTCTGAGCCTCAGCAGCATACTCACTGAATTATATCAGCACTAAAGATGGACATCTGGGAATAGATGAGTCATGCATTGTGTGTGTGTGTGGGTGGGGGGGGGGGGGGGGGGGGGGGCAGAACAATGACAAAAACAGAACAACGACAACATGTCTGATGTGCCTATTATGTCTTTTAATAATGGCCCAGATGAGGCTGATATCTCAATTAGAGCCGCTCTCTCTCTCTCACTCAACATTGAAACACGCATGCGCGCGTGCACACACACACTGTCCGTCTGTCTGTCTGTAACAATATCTATGCCCAGTGAGTGTCTCATTCAAACAGGAAGTGCTGTGTCGTCTCCTCCCACCACGTGTCATACTTAAATAAAAAGGATTTGGATTACTCTCTCTTTCTTTCACATAAAAGTAATATCATCATCAATCCTGCCATTGACCACCCTGCACTGCACAGATTGAGCACACAGGCAGGGGCTGACGATAAGTGTGTGTCAGTGGAGGCTCCTCATAGTAGGAAGGGGAGGACCATCTTCCTCAGTGAATTTCATAAAAATTGTAAAACATTAAAAAAGTTATCCTTTTTAGATAAAACTATAGAAATTATATATTCACGTCACCAAATAATTGATTCAATCACACTTTTTGGAACGAAGGTCTACAGTAGCCTCAACAGCACTCTGTAGGGTAGCACCATTGTGTAGCCGGAGGACAGTTAGCTTCCGTCCTCCTCTTGGTACATTGACTTCAATACAAAACCTAGGAGGCTCTTGGTTCTCAACCCCTTCCATAGACTTACAAAGTATGACAACTTCCGGAGACTGTTCTCCAACCTATCAGAGCTCTTGCAGCATGAACTGACATGTTGTCCACCCAATCAAAGGATCAGACAATTAATCTAGTACTGAAAGCATAAGCTACAGCTAGCTAGAACTGCACTCAAATAGAGAAAAAGACAATAGTTGAACAGTTTTGAACAAATTAATTTCTTCAAAAATGAAGAAGCAAGAGAGCGAGAGAGATTGTAATTTTTTTTCACTTTCAGTTTAACTTAGCTAGCAAATGCACATAGCTAGTTTAGCCTACTCAAAACACCCGGTTCAAAGAGAGGGATGCTATGTTAGCTAGCTGGCTATGACTATCCAACACAACACTGGAACTCTTTCAAGTCAAGGTAAGCTTTTGGTTTTATTGATTTATTTCCACCGTGACCAGCCGGTGTAACCGCTATACTGCTTAGTGACCGAAACGTCACCGCGTGATTGTAGGGGGTTTACTAATGCATTAATTCTACTAGCTATGTTGACAAGGACGCTACTTTAGCTAATACGGGGACAACGATGTAGGCTGTGTGTAGCGGTTAGGATATGGTTTGGCTTGGAAAGGTTTTGTCGCCTGGTCATATACTTCTGATGTGTTGTGCATCGAAGTCCATAACGTACCTGAATTTGTCCAATAGAAACTCTCTTTTGCAACTGTTGGACTAATGATTACACCCTAGATCAGCTAGATGCAGGCAAGAGTATGCAAGGCGGTATTGAATGTGTCACTGTCTGTCACCATGACATTTTCTCTCGACCTGTGAGGAGCTACGTTGTAAACTTTCATTCATAGGCAAGGTTGTAACAACCTCATGCTGGGTATAGGGGAACATTTGAGTATCACGTAGTAGCCTAAACCTATGTTACATTGCACTGGGTGAATGAAATCTAAATGACAGTCATCCAATATGCTGTAATAGAAATACGGCCATGCTCGTGAAATAAAGAATCGTCCTCCCTCATCATAAACAGCACTGACCGCCACTGGTGTGTGTGTGTGTGTGTGTGTGGGGGGGGGGGGATGGCTGAAGCAGCAGACACAACATTCACGTTCATAATTTTCTCAGGAACAGGTGGTAGAACCAACAGGGAACCAACATTCATTACTGCAAAGACTCAAAAACCTACAGGCTACTGTAGTGTTAAATATGTATTTTTACCACTGATCTAACACAGTGGTCTTAGATGATAACCACAGGGGAAAAAAATAAAAGCAACAGCATGGAACAAGACCGCAGCAGCAGAATGCCAATGCTGGACATGCATTCATTTCGCCGTATAGAAACACATTTTCAACATCCCACCATTTAAAGCTAAACTCTTCTCTCTCTGGGCTCCACCTTGAATAGAGAAGATTAGCACTGTTAACTCACTTTTATGTCAAAGGAAATCCAAGTGTCAGAGCCATGTGGGTTTCAAAACTAGACCTTTGTCCCTGTCTCTGAACCACAGATGCCCCTTACAGGGTAGAGGGGAAGAGATGGGAATGTGAGGTGAAGGGAGTGCCCGAGGTAGGCGACTCACGATTGCGTTTGCCCCCCTCCTCGTCCCCCTCCTCGTCATTCTCAGGGTCGATATCCTCGGCCTGAGTGATCCAGTCCAGGTAGCCCTTCAGATCCTCCTCCAGCTGCTGCTTCTCTCTCAGCTTCTGGAAGTCTCCACGAGCCTTGGCCTTCTCTCTCTCCTTGGAGAACTCTCTGTGGACGGACACACACGCGCACACACACACACACACACACACACACACACACACACACACACACACACACACACACACACACACACACTTAGAAACATTTTCCCTCCATGTGTGTGGGTGCGTACGTGTATGTGTTAGCAATGCTCGGATATCTTACCCGCTTAACACTCCCAGAACCAGGTTGAGAACAAAGAAGGAACCGAAGATGACCAGACTGACGAAGTAGACCCAGGGTAGCTCAGAACCCATGGCATCGTTCATCTGAAACAACAATATTGACAGTCACAGTTCAGAGGACAATACATACGTCCCTGTATATCAATGATCATTTAGCCCCTAATAGAAGTACAGATTACAGGCCGCCATAAAAACTCACACCTATTAAGTTTGTCGATGGAAACTATTACACCAGTAACTACAGATGATCCCTGGCATCTCTCTTTGCAGTGACTCTCTCTCTCTCTAAGACTAGTGTGGGTGCAGGCTTTTGATGTAGCCATAACAGTAACACAGCTCATTTGTTGATGAACACTATACATCTAGTTGTGTTTTTGTTTTGGCTGGAGCAAAAGCCTGCACCCACACAGAAAAGATTGCCCACCACTGCTATAAGGAAGTAATGGATTCGACTTCTGCTTTACTTTACTGCAGCGCGCCAGCGGCAAACTTAACTTTACCTTCAGCTACTTTCCCAGCGTTTGAAAAACATTTTGTTAATTGTTAGAAGAGGTCAATTTATACAGTATAAAAGCCAAGTATAAGTGTTAGTGAACAAGTGTGATTGTAGATTTATTTCATTCAAGTTCGCTAACGTAAGCTATTAAGCTACTAGCGTCAGAGTTAGCCGCTACTAGCTAGCTATAACCACCGGGTTTTCTGGAACTACCTGTGCAGTTCGTGGGTGCAACAATTCCCGGGAAGAAACTACAGGAGTGGTCAAGACAGAAATGTTTCAACCACAAGCCACAGGCTACGGCAAAATGTTCATGTCCACCGTGGTTTTCTTTTCACAAGATGCTCGTGACTGAAGTTGACAAGACACAATGGCTGAGGGCTTTAATCTGAAGAAGCCACCAAACAACTTGTTTGTGTGCGCTCATTCCACTTCCTCAACAAGCAACCCACCATGGAACACCCCTATCCGGAATTGTACCTTGGGTACAACTGAGCGGAATCGTGATCAACAGGCAATTGTAGTTAGTTCATGCATAAGCAAGATGTGGTGATGCAGATTCCTGAACGCGTGTCTGCCTGCCCCTTAGTACGTATTAGTATTTATTAGGATCCTCAATTAGCTGCTGCCTGGGGTTCAAACAGGACTAAAACAATACACCATTAATCAAGTAATACATCATACAAATGTACATTTCTCCATATTTACACATTTACAATAATACAATAATACAATGTCTCCTCAACAGTCTGTGTTCTGCCGTACGGTGTTTCATCTGAACGTTCCTGTTTCACACACAAGGGAGGTCAACTCGCAGATGGCAAAATGTCAGGATACATGTCGAACGCGCAATCGGGCGCTTGAAGGTGTTCCCAAGATCCTTTCACAAACTATCCCCATCAGTCTGACACCAAAGTACCAGCAAAATCCGGAAAATCCGTGCTGTTGAACCTGAGTATGGAAACTGGTAAACAACTAATCCCAGTGGCCAGTCGTGTACTCCACTGGCTGTGATACAAACAGGTGGTGAGAGTCTGGAAGACTACTACTGTATATATGTTGTTTGTTTCCTCAATTGAAAATGTACATACTTTTGGCCCTGTCCGGGGGTGTCCTCGGATGGGGCCACAGTGTCTCCTGACCCCTCCTGTCTCAGCCTCCAGTATTTATGCTGCAGTAGTTTATGTGTCGGGGGGCTAGGGTCAGTTTGTTATATCTGGAGTACTTCTCCTGTCCTATTCGGTGTCCTGTGTGAATTTAAGTGTGCTCTCTCTAATTCTCTCTTTCTCTCTTTCTTTCTCTCTCTCGGAGGACCTGAGCCCTAGGACCATGCCTCAGGACTACCTGACATGATGACTCCTTGCTGTCCCCAGTCCAACTGGCCGTGCTGCTGCTCCAGTTTCAACTGTTCTGCCTTATTATTATTGGACCATGCTGGTCATTTATGAACATTTGAACATCTTGGCCATGTTCTGTTATAATCTCCACCCGGCACAGCCAGAAGAGGACTGGCCAACCCACATAGCCTGGTTCCTCTCTAGGTTTCTTCCTAGGTTTTGGCCTTTCTAGGGAGTTTTTCCTAGCCACCGTGCTTCTACACCTGCATTGCTTGCTGTTTGGGGTTTTAGGCTGGGTTTCTGTACAGCACTTTGAGATATCAGCTGATGTACGAAGGGCTATATAAATTTATTTGATTTGATTTGATGTTCTGATCCTAACTTTTGAAATGTTAATTAATTATTGAATGTGAGAAATGTGATAATGTTACTTCCTACATCTACTTATGTGACATAGTAATAAACAAGTGCAAAAAGATTAAACAGTTTCTTGTTTGTTCTGTAATAAGTTGAATATGACATCAGAACACGCATATTATATTACGGCATAAACATTATAAAATACTGTGGTGTATTATCAGGGCGGATTGAAGACAGAGATTAAATCAAACAATGGAAGGAGATTTCCATGAATTAACCATTTTTAAAACAGATTGTGTCATTTTACCCCATCACACATCTTTGGCATCTAGCTCTTGAGAATGTCCAGATATTTCTGTCATAGCTGCAGTCTCCCCTGAGAAAACTCATCTCCCAAAAAAGGCAGCATATGCCCAAAGCAGAACAGTCAGGGTCATTCTACTTGCTGCCTTGTGAATTTGTTGTCAAACGGTATGTCCAGTATTATCTGTTCTTATGGGGTCCACTGATGAGGTGGTTTTTGTGCAGTACATCCACAGCTGAACTTTTAAGTAGTACTACCTTGGCCCATTGGTCTGCATCACAAATTCCCCCTCCTATCTCAGTGACATCTCCTCTTCTCTCATGCAGGGATTGGACAAGTGAGTTGGTCACTGTACACTTAATTTCCAGCAGCTCTGTCATCTACAATGCCGCCTGGACGGGCTGCCAGCCATGGCTCCTCTGGGCAGACCACCAGACCTCTGTGAGCCACCTCAAACTCCTGAGCCTGCACAAATCCTGGGCCAATGATCTCATTCTCCTTTCCATGTTTGGTGGCCATGTTTCCCCGGAAGGAAGGATACAAGTGTTCGTGGATGAATTTTGCAGAATTGGTGGTGATGCGCACAGCAGTGTTGTGTTAATATTTCAGAACATATGGATTCTTTATACATTCAGAATAGTAAAGAAATGCAGGGAAAATAGAGCCACTCTACAAATGATTACTAACCCTAACACAGTGGGGAACAATCTACATCTTCAGAGAAGATTATAATATACAGTGCCTTGCGAAAGTATTCGGCCCCCTTGAACTTTGCGACCTTTTGCCACATTTCAGGCTTCAAACATAAAGATATAAAACTGTATTTTTTTGTGAAGAATCAACAACAAGTGGGACACAATCATGAAGTGGAACGACATTTATTGGATATTTCAAACTTTTTTAACAAATCAAAAACTGAAAAATTGGGCGTGCAAAATTATTCAGCCCCTTTACTTTCAGTGCAGCAAACTCTCTCCAGAAGTTCAGTGAGGATCTCTGAATGATCCAATGTTGACCTAAATGACTAATGATGATAAATACAATCCACCTGTGTGTAATCAAGTCTCCGTATAAATGCACCTGCACTGTGATAGTCTCAGAGGTCCGTTAAAAGCGCAGAGAGCATCATGAAGAACAAGGAACACACCAGGCAGGTCCGAGATACTGTTGTGAAGAAGTTTAAAGCCGGATTTGGATACAAAAATATTTCCCAAGCTTTAAACATCCCAAGGAGCACTGTGCAAGCGATAATATTGAAATGGAAGGAGTATCAGACCACTGCAAATCTACCAAGACCTGGCCGTCCCTCTAAACTTTCAGCTCATACAAGGAGAAGACTGATCAGAGATGCAGCCAAGACGCCCATGATCACTCTGGATGAACTGCAGAGATCTACAGCTGAGGTGGGAGACTCTGTCCATAGGACAACAATCAGTCGTATATTGCACAAATCTGGCCTTTATGGAAGAGTGGCAAGAAGAAAGCCATTTCTTAAAGATATCCATAAAAAGTGTTGTTTAAAGTTTGCCACAAGCCACCTGGGAGACACACCAAACATGTGGAAGAAGGTGCTCTGGTCAGATGAAACCAAAATTGAACTTTTTGGCAACAATGCAAAACGTTATGTTTGGCGTAAAAGCAACACAGCTGAACACACCATCCCCACTGTCAAACATGGTGGTGGCAGCATCATGGTTTGGGCCTGCTTTTCTTCAGCAGGGACAGGCAAGATGGTTAAAATTGATGGGAAGATGGATGGAGCCAAATACAGGACCATTCTGGAAGAAAACCTGATGGAGTCTGCAAAAGACCTGAGACTGGGACGGAGATTTGTCTTCCAACAAGACAAGGATCCAAAACATAAAGCAAAATCTACAATGGAATGGTTCAAAAATAAACATATCCAGGTGTTAGAATGGCCAAGTCAAAGTCCAGACCTGAATCCAATTGAGAATCTGTGGAAAGAACTGAAAACTGCTGTTCACAAATGCTCTCCATCCAACCTCACTGAGCTCGAGCTGTTTTGCAAGGAGGAATGGGAAAAAATTTCAGTCTCTCGATGTGCAAAACTGATAGAGACATACCCCATGCGACTTACAGCTGTAATCGCAGCAAAAGGTGGCGCTACAAAGTATTAACTTAAAGGGGCTGAATAATTTTGCACGCCCAATTTTTCCGCTTTTGATTTGTCAAAAAAGTTTGAAATATCCAATAAATGTCGTTCCACTTCATGATTGTGTCCCACTTGTTGTTGATTCTTCACAAAAAAATACAGTTTTATATCTTTATGTTTGAAGCCTGAAATGTGGCAAAAGGTCGCAAAGTTCAAGGGGGCCGAATACTTTCGCAAGGCACTGTAATTATTCTTATTTTCAAATATGTTTTGTTTTAAAAGAGTTAAAGCTTAAGACGAAAAAGATTCAATCAACATTTTTCATTGCTGGTCTCCGGGGAGGTAAATCTAGCTAGCTTAGTCAGCCATTGGCTAGGCCATCAGAAGCTAGAAAAAGGCATCTGCCGTTCAACTGTATTAGGGCAAATTTTGGAGTGACAGTAGAATTAACCAATCTCATTTTGACTTAGTGGGTGGGACCGTTTTTACAAAAACGTATGGAAACTTCTGCCTTGAAGGGCAACAGGTCATTGTTCAATAGCGAGCATTAGTTTTCCCACGGTCTAGCTAGCAAGATTTTGTTGTCGGCTAGTTTGCAGCAGTTGTTATCAAAGAGGATGTTGTTGCTAATTTGTTAGCTCCTCCCTTTTCAAAAAGACGGTAAGTTTCAAATTATCATCATCTGGTGAATGGAACTGTGCTTTTTTACTGCAGTGCGCTAGCTGTTAGTCATCTCTTTGAAAAATAACTTGTGTGTGAAACATTGTTGCATTTAAAGTGGAACTGACAGCAGTTTAGCGTACATGAAATCATATTAAAATATGTTCATATACACCTCCAGGATGAATATGACACAAAAAATTATGACAAACGACCACTTAGATATATTTATTTTCACGTTTTCATAAATTCTTAGAAAGTTTGGGAAATGTACAGTCCTATTGATAAAACAACCATGAAAATGTAGTCTCTCTCTCCCTCAGTTATGCACATCAACAAAATCAACAACTAATGCTAGCCAGAGCAAGATAAGCTAAAATCTAACAAAGGAACATTAGATAAACCCTCTCAAACTTTTTCATCTTGTTGGCCGTCAAAATTGCACTGATAAACAATGGGGAATTGTAGCCTCCTCGTCCTTCTGCAGCTTGCCTGCCAATGCATGCTTGTCCCAACCAAGCACCCAAGCTAACTGGCTAAAGTTGGCTAACTAGCTATTTCCAGACAAATGAGACAAATCTAACCATTTTACTCGCCTTAGCAGAGCGTTCTTGGCTAACTATTACTTTCTTTGCCTACGATTACTGACACCTGTCATATTCAGCAGGTGTTGCGTGGTCATAAATTCATCAGTTGTTCTGCGCTCTGGCACACTCAGACAAGAGTGCTCTGAAATCAGAGTAGATAGCCAGAGATAATTTGTGAAACTCAAGAGATATGCTAACTGTATAACAGCCATTCAAGTTCTTGCTAGTTAACCAAATGACATCTGTTATCTCTAGCTTTGTATAGCCACCGAAAAACGATATGAGGGGGGAAAGTCAGTCACTCACCAACTTCTCCAATGGCATAACATGACATCCTCCTAGCAGCTAGCTAGCTATCTAGCTAATGTTAGGCTCCGTGTTTTTAGCTTGTTACATACAGTGCATTCGGAACGTATTCAGATCCCTTGATTTTTTCGACATTTTGTTACGTTACAGCCTTATTATAAAATTAATTTTAAAAAAATAAATTTTTATACACACAATACCCCATAATGACAAAGCGAAAACAGATTTTTCCAAATTTTTGCAAATTTATAAAATAAAAAACTGATACCTTATTTACATAAGTATTCAGACCCTTTGCTATGAGACTCAAAATTGAGCTCCGATGCATCCTGTTTTCATTGATCATCCTTGAGATGTTTCTACAACTTGATTGAAGTCCAACTGTGGTGAATTCAATTGATTGGACATTATTTGGAAAGGCACACACCTGTCTATATAAGATCCCACAGTTGACTGTGCATGTCAGAGAAAAAACCAAGCCCGGCCAAACTGAGAAATCGGGGGAGAAGGGCCTTGGTCAGGGAGTTGATCAAGAACCTGATGGTCACTGACAGAGCTCCAGAATTCCTCTGTGGAGATGGGAGAACCTTCCAGAAGGACAACCATCTCTGCAGCACTCCACCAATTAGGCCTTTATGGTAGAGTGGCCAGACGGAAGACACTCCTCAGTAAAAAGGCCCATGACAGCCCACTTGGAATGAAGGACTCTCAGGCCATGAGAAAAAAAGATTCTCTAGTCTGATGAAACCAAGATTGAACTATTTGGGCTGAATGCCAAGCGTCACGTCTGGGGGAGACCTGGCACCATCCCTATGGCGAACCATGGTTGTGGCAGCATCATGCTGTGTGGATGTTTTTCAGCGGCAGGGACTGGGAGACTAGTCAGGATAGAGGGAAAGATGAACGGAGCAAAGTACAGAGAGATCCTTGATGAAAACCTGCTCCAGAGCACTCAGGATCTCAGACTGGGGCGAAGGTTCACCTTCCAACAGGGCAACAATCCTAAGCACACAGCCAAGAAAACGCAGGAGTGGCTTTTGGACAAGTCTCTTATTGTCATTGAGTGGCCCAGCCAGAGTCCAGACTTGAACACAATCAAACAACTCTGGAGAGATCTGAACATAGCTGTGCAGTGACACTCCCCATCCAAGCCGGACAGAGCTTAAGAGGATCTGCAGAGAAGAATGGGGCAAACTCCCCAAATAACGGTGTGCCAAGCTTGTCGTGTCATACCCAAGAAGACTTGACGCTGTAATCGCTGCCTAAGGTGCTTCAACAAAGTACTGAGTAAAGGGTCTGAGTACTTATGTAAATGTGTCGTATCAATGTTAAATTTGCCCTCGGTAGTTTGATTGTTTTGAAATTCCCAGCCGTAGTTACATTGGTTTGTTTTTGTCCAGAATATTGAGTCATGGAAACTGAAGCAATGCATCCCGACAGGAGGCAGCAAACAAGGTACCAGGCCAGTTGTGATTTACAACCTGATAGCAATATTTTTTGGACTACCAAGAAATGTATTGGTGAATATATGAATTATGCATTGAACTGTATTCATCTATTCTGCCAACTGCCCTAATGTACGTCATGGAACGTTGAGTCAAATATAACCTATTTTTAAAACTAAAGTTAGTTTTGTAGCATAAACTGGGAGTTTGATATTTTTTACTGATATTATGATTGTCTGTTTGTTTCATTTCTGCAAAGTCGTTAAAGCGCTGTCAGTTCCACTTGAAACTATAGGTCAATGGTTACTTTGGGGGGGCTAAATGTGAAATGTTTTTTTGCAATGGGAAGTAATAGTTGTACATTTCGATTGGGAAATGCTTAATGGTTGTGTTTTTGTATTCTTATGATTGGGACCTACTGGCTTATTATGTCAGAGTTTATGGACTGGTTATCCTTTAACATCATGCTGTGTGTGACTGCTGTCTTTCCTTCAGCTCTATGTAGTGGTGTAGTGATGCCTGGATTAGTGGGTATACTCACATTTAGCCTAAAACGGCCTGCCCAGCAAAGGAAAGGCACCCTGTGTGAAAATTCCTATGTTTTCCTATGTTTTTTTTAATTAGTTTTTAATGAGTACACACACGTGTCTATGTGTGCATCCCTGCATAACATAAACAAAATAAATAAGAATAATTTTTTACTCAGCTGGTCTCGGGACGAAATGACAAGTCCTCACTGTCCGAGACCTAGTACAAATGTATCCAGCACAGGCACTTTCTTTGCTGAACCTTCCTTGCGTCACACCAGACCTCGGACAAAGCCTGCATTCTCGTCTCCTCCTCTAGTCTTTCCTGTTGGTGTGTGTTGACCTTCACAAACATTTAATAGAAAGCCATGCATTCCCAACATGTTAAAGTGCCATCATGTGCACTGTTTATTTGCGGAAGGTCCCACGAGACTTCCCCTAGGTGTAGTTCAGATGAGTTTGGGAAGTAAATGAGTGAAATGTGTGTCCTGCAACCGAACACACAGGAACAAGGGGGAAATAGATCGCTACCACTAACTAGCTAGTGTGGTATTAATCTCACCTTCCACATCGCTGTGGCGTGGCAGCAGGATTTCCCTTCAACCGCAATGCATGTGAAACCAGCAGTCAGTACCTCGCCCTCCATGCTAGCTAGCACCCATGCTTGGTGGGACTGGCTCCTCAGACTGGCTCGGCTCGACATCGGCTTTTCGGAAGATCCACTTATCTTCGTCTCCGAAGGACTTTGCCAGAACGGTCCCAACTTTATCGCTGTTTAGATACTGGTAGGCTTCTTAGCTTTTTAAGTTTTTCCATAGCCTGATCATCAACAGCAAGAGAGTCAATGATTTATGCGTATATTTTGGCTCACTTTATGGATGGTCACAGACGGTTTATATCAGTATCCCAGCCAGTGATGAGTCCTTCTGGGTGGGGTACTGTTTGTCCGTCTCTTCTCATAAATTGACTTTGGGAATACTTCCACTTTATACTTTGGGGATCCATCCCAGTCTTAACTTGTATTAGTAGTATTATTGCAGTAGTTGATTCAGTTAACAAAATTAATGCAGAAATATGCTATTGACAGGGTTTCTAGTGGAGCGCGCATATGAATTATGATAATGCACGACCGCGGGGGAAGTTGTATCCATAGTTTCCGCATTTCTCTTCCGTGTTTTAAAAACCTTGAGGTGGATAACTGCCAATCTCATCTCCCCATTCCTCCTCCGTGTTCAGTTCATTCTCAATCCCTTTCATGTCTGTCGAGTGGCTGCATCTCTCTTCCACTCCCAATGTCACCTTCACCCCATTCATGGCTTCAATAGCACGGCATCACCATAGTAACCGGTACATGAACGAGAAGAGAGGACAGTACCGATAGAGAGGGAGGGAGAGTCATTTGGCGGAGAGAGAAAAGGAGTAGAGACGCAGGGGGAGGGATAAGCGGAGGAAAGAGAAAGGGAGGTAGAGATTGGGCAGAGAGGTAGGGTACAGACACAGGTTA
This sequence comes from Oncorhynchus clarkii lewisi, assembly GCF_045791955.1. NCBI lineage: Eukaryota > Metazoa > Chordata > Actinopteri > Salmoniformes > Salmonidae > Oncorhynchus > Oncorhynchus clarkii. Next base: position 42,094,937 of record NC_092155.1, on the reverse strand, counting down.
AGGAGAGAGGGAGAAATAGGTGGAAGGTCAGAGAGGGGAGGTGGGGAGTATGTTTGTGTACATTATTTCTGCAAGTTGGATTTGAGTGGAGCTCATCCAGTGTTAGCGATGAAGCTAATCTAACACTGTTGAAACCTCTGTTACTGTAAGTAGAGATAGCTTGCTAGTTGCTAGCTGGGTGTGGTTCATAAAGCAGCCTCACCCAGTACAGAACATCAGTCCAGCCCTCCATGGTGATACACTGGAAAACAGTGAGCATGGCAAACAGGAAGTTGTCAAAGTTGGTGATGCCACCATTGGGCCCGTGCCATCCTTCCCTACACACAGTCCCATTCATCCTGCACTGGCGCCCATGGCCTGACACCGCACACGGAACAGGCTCCTCCTCGGCCAGAATACCTTTAGTGCATATAGAGAAAGGGAGAGAAAGATAGGATGTAAGGCCGGAAAATAACTTAGTAAACAATGATGCATCGCATCAGATGCATGATATCAGAGTGTGTTTGCCATATGAGAATATCAAATACATCCTGTGGTGTAAAAAGGCACTGGGACGCACAGAAAAGTGTGGCTTTATGCAGTTTTGCTTGTCTTGTTTACAGATACACATTCTATAGGTATAGTGTACAGTGTTAACACATAATTCTCATAGCACACTAGCTCATCAGAGGCTCTCTCGTTCTCTCTCTCACACACACACACACACCCACACACACACACACACCCCCGCCATTACACGCCACAGTCCCTAACTCTCTGCTGATGTTGCATGTACAGTGCCTTGCAAAAGAATTCACCCCCCTTGGCGTTTTTCCTATTTTGTTGCATTACAACCTGTAATTTAAATATATTTTTATTTGGATTTCATGTCATGGACATACACAAAATAGTCCAAATTAGTGAAGTGAAATGAAAAAAATTACTTCAAAAAATTCTCAATAAAAAAAACAGACAGGCAAGCATATGTATTCACCCCCTTTGATATGAAGCCCCCAAATAAGATCTGATGCAACCAATTACCTTCAGAAGTCACATAATTAGTTCAAAAAGTCCACCTGTGTGCAATCTAAGTGTCACATGATCTGTCACATGATCTCAGTATATATACATTTGTTCTGAAAGGCCCCAGAGTCCACTAAGCAAGGGGCACTATGAAGACCCAGGAGCTCTCCAAACAGGTCAGGGACAAAGTTGTGGAGAAGTACAGATCAGGGTTGGGTTATAAAAAAAAAACAGAAACTTTGAACAACCCACGGAGCACCATTAAATCAATTTTTTTTAAATGGAAAGAATATGGCACCATAACAAACCTGCCAAGTGAGGGCCACCCACCAAAACTCACAGACCAGGCAAGGAGGGCATTAATCAGAGAGGCAACAAAAAGACCAAAGATAACCCTGAAGGAGCTGCAAAGCATAGGACCACTTTAAGCCGTACACTCCACAGAGCTGGGCTTTACGGAAGAGTGGGCAGAAAAATATAAGCAAACATGTTTGGTGTTCACCAAAAGGCATGTGGGAGACTCCCCAAACGTATGGAAGAAGGTACTCTAAAATTTAGCTTTTTGGCCATCAAGGAAAATGCTACAGTGCCTTGCGAAAGTATTCGGCCCCCTTGAACTTTGCGACCTTTTGCCACATTTCAGGCTTCAAACATAAAGATATAAAACTGTATTTTTTGTGAAGAATCAACTACAAGTGGGACATAATCATGAAGTGGAACGACATTTATTGGATATTTCAAACTTTTTTAACAAATCAAAAACTGAAAAATTGGGCGTGCAAAATTATTCAGCCCCTTTACTTTCAGTGCAGCAAACTCTCTCCAGAAGTTCAGTGAGGATCTCTGAATGATCCAATGTTGACCTAAATGACTAATGATGATAAATACAATCCACCTGTGTGTAATCAAGTCTCCGTATAAATGCACCTGCACTGTGATAGTCTCAGAGGTCCGTTAAAAGCGCAGAGAGCATCATGAAGAACAAGGAACACACCAGGCAGGTCCGAGATACTGTTGTGAAGAAGTTTAAAGCCGGATTTGGATACAAAAAGATTTCCCAAGCTTTAAACATCCCAAGGAGCACTGTGCAAGCGATAATATTGAAATGGAAGGAGTATCAGACCACTGCAAATCTACCAAGACCTGGCCGTCCCTCTAAACTTTCAGCTCATACAAGGAGAAGACTGATCAGAGATGCAGCCAAGAGGCCCATGATCACTCTGGATGAACTGCAGAGATCTACAGCTGAGGTGGGAGACTCTGTCCATAGGACAACAATCAGTCGTGTATTGCACAAATCTGGCCTTTATGGAAGAGTGGCAAGAAGAAAGCCATTTCTTAAAGATATCCATAAAAAGTGTTGTTTAAAGTTTGCCACAAGCCACCTGGGAGACACACCAAACATGTGGAAGAAGGTGCTCTGGTCAGATGAAACCAAAATTGAACTTTTTGGCAACAATGCAAAACGTTATGTTTGGCGTAAAAGCAACACAGCTGAACACACCATCCCCACTGTCAAACATGGTGGTGGCAGCATCATGGTTTGGGCCTGCTTTTCTTCAGCAGGGACAGGGAAGATTGTTAAAATTGATGGGAAGATGGATGGAGCCAAATACAGGACCATTCTGGAAGAAAACCTGATGGAGTCTGCAAAAGACCTGAGACTGGAACAGAGATTTGTCTTCCAACAAGACAATGATCCAAAACATAAAGCAAAATCTACAATGGAATGGTTCAAAAATAAACATATCCAGGTGTTAGAATGGCCAAGTCAAAGTCCAGACCTGAATCCAATCGAGAATCTGTGGAAAGAACTGAAAACTGCTGTTCACAAATGCTCTCCATCCAACCTCACTGAGCTCGAGCTGTTTTGCAAGGAGGAATGGGAAAAAAATTCAGTCTCTCGATGTGCAAAACTGATAGAGACATACCCCAAGCGACTTACAGCTGTAATCGCAGCAAAAGGTGGCGCTACAAAGTATTAAGGGGGCTGATTAAGTGGGCTGATTAATTTTGCACGCCCAATTTTTTCAGTTTTTGATTTGTTAAAAAAGTTTTAAATATCCAATAAATGTCGTTCCACTTCATGATTGTGTCCCACTTGTTGTTGATTCTTCACAAAAAAATACAGTTTTATATCTTTATGTTTGAAGCCTGAAATGTGGCAAAAGGTCGCAAAGTTCAAGGGGGCCGAATACTTTCGCAAGGCACTGTATGTCTGGCGCAAACCCGATACCTCTCATCACCCCGAGAACACCATTCCCACAGTGAAGCATAGTGGTGGCAGCATCATGCTGTGGGGATGTTTTTCATCGGCTGGGACTGGGAAACTGGTCAGAATTAAAGGAATGATGGATGGAGCTAAATACAGGGAAATTCTTGAGGGAAACCTGTTTCAGTCTGCCAGAGATTTGAGACTGGGATGGAGGTTCACTTTCCAGCAGGACAATGACCCTAACCATACTGCTAAAGCAACACTCAGGTGGTTTAACGGGAAACATTTAAATGTCTTGGAATGGCCTAGTTAAAGCCCAGACCTCAATCCAATTGAGAATATGTGGTATGACTTAAAGATTGCTGTACACCAGCGGAACCCATCCAACTTGAAGGAGCTGGAGCAGCTGGCTCTACAAAGTATTGACTCTGGGGGGGTGAATAGTTATGCACGCTCAAGTTTTCAGATTTTTTTGTTGTCTTATTTCTTGTTTGTTTCACAATAAAAAAATATTTTGCATCTTCAAAGTGGTAGGCATGTTGTGTAAATCAAATGATACAAACCCCCCAAAAATCAATTTCAATTCCAGGTTGTAAGGCAAGAACATATGAAAAATGATTAGGAGAATGAATACTTTCGCAAGCCATTGTAAATTATAGATCGATAACCTAAGCCTGTCTTTTTATGCAGTACTGACATGCAATAAAAAGCTGGGAAAAGTTTAACTTCAAGTAACGGACCGAGACAGGCCGGTTACAGGACGCAGGCCCTTACCGGTGCCCACCAGGTAGCAGGTGGCGTGCATCTTGCCGATGAAGAGTTCGAGGCCGATGATGGCGTAGATGATGATGACGAAGAGGACGAGCAGAGCGATGTGGAGCAGAGGAACCATGGCTTTAATGATGGAGTTCAACACTACCTGTAAACCTAGAGACATGGAGAGAGAAGGGTCAGACACACACACACACACATACACACAAGATGGAAGCAGGGACAGTGTAAAGCTATGAAGACATCCATTTAATATATCCATTGAGTATATTATGAGGAAACTCATTCAGTATTTGTATACGTTATGTCCAGATAGATTTCAGCCTGTATAGGCTGCTATATGGGTATCAATAAAACTTGAGATTGAGCTTGAACTAGAATCAGAAACACAGATCAATTACTACATAATGATTAATCTCTAGAGTCTAAATTTATTAAATATTCTGGTGCCATGGCAACTCACTGGGTACTCCTGAGACAAGGCGGAGGGGGCGAAGCACCCGGAATGCTCGGAGGGCCTTGACGTCGAAGCCTCCCGGCTTACCCCCCTGGCCCCCGGCATCGCCCTCTTTGGTTATCACCTCCAGAACTACACTGAACAACCTGCGGAGAGAGGGAGGAAAGAGGGAAGGGGAGAGAGATATCATAGAGATCACAGACAGAGATGCAGATGACATCATTGTAAAATACAGCCCTGAGGCTTTCTGAGCTCTCTGGTGACAGAACTTTGATTTATCTTAGTGATCTTTTCTGGGCCATACTGTTGTGTGTGTGTGTGTGTTTGAATTTAATAAAAACACATGTAAAATCAACATTGCGCCTACCGCTATGTAATGTGTGTTTTAGACAGACGCTGTATGAGTGTCTGTCTGACGCCTAGTTTGTGTGGCAAACAAACTCCTCAATATAAATATTTGTTTCTGTCAATTTTGAGTATATAAAAATATCATAAAAAATTCAATGAACTACCATTACAGAAAGGCACCAAAAATGAGAGGAAAGAATGAGCAGAATGCCCTTCAACAAGCACTCAGACCAGAGACCAGACCAAATTGTTAGGTGGATTATAATTAATGGACATTTTTGTAGGGGTTGATACATTTTTCTTTGGGGCAAATCAAGTCTGACATTTTTAAGTGGAAATCACTCACTTTTAGGAGCCTTTTTAAACCTTGAATAAACAAAGAATGATCAAATTAAGATACGGCATCTGTAAGTCTTTTTATAAGAAGTGGGTTCAATAACCTTTTTGCAACCCTTAAGGATATCTTTTTTTCTTGAGTGCACCTTCAGTGGTCCATACTGGGCTGTAATGATGTACCTTGGCATCAGTAGGAAATGGAATACTCATGTGTGTGTGTGTGAATTACTCTATGACTCTGTCTTGGGGGAGCCATTAATTTCAACTTAAACAGTGGTGGTACTCACCCTACTATGACAATGACAAAATCCAGCATGTTCCATCCGTTTCTTACGTAGGAGTTCTGGTGCATGACTAAACCATACGCTATGATCTTCAGAAAGGTCTCTATAGTAAAGATGATTAGGAAGGCATATTCTACTGTTTCCTGTGGGGAGGGAGGGAAAGAGAGGGGGGGGGGAGAGAGAGAGAGAGGGCCATTAAACATGAAGGATGTGAATAATAAATACAATAACAAACACTTTTCAAGAAGAAGAAGTCTGATTGGTTCATTGTGAGCAGGCAGTAATGGTTGAGCCAACAGGGTTAAACTGTGCCGGGGAGATCGTCATTCACCAACACCTGGCCCAGAGCAGGGATTTGATCAATGATGAGGATTCAGTTACAGTGGTGGAGGATGGAATATGCCAGAAACAACAGACAGAGATGTGGGGGAAAGAAAGAATGAAAGTGACAGAGAGAACAGGTTGCTAATCCAGTTAGACAGATAAAAGTTTGGTGAAAACAACATTCATGTCACTCATTGGATGATTGACGATCATAATCTCTATTTTTCCCATCATGCCTGGTGGTGCAGAGCCACACAGACAGACGATTGGAAGGTGACAGGGCGTGAGGTCTGGATTAGTGCGGCGGGAAGGAATAGCCTGAACAAAGCAGCCTGATTTGTGTAATCCTGAGGAGAGCCTCTGAATTACTCAATTCCTCTACTTGGCCTTCATGTTGTTCACACCCGAGAAAAGTTGTTTTGGGTCGACACATTGGCATTCTCTTTTTAAAAACCAACCTGCCGTGGTCTGGGAAAGCATTCGATCTCACCTATAAACAAGCCTGTGGTCAGAATACACCTCTGTATTCAAATAATTGTGGGCACAATGCAAAGCAACACTTTTCCCCACCAACAACCCACACCTCAGTGAATTAATTGAAGGAGCACAAAGTCAACATTCGAAAACTGTCATCTCCCGTTTGTTGCGTAATGCAAATGTTACCAGGGTAACGGCATGAGTTTGACTTTTAATACCGATCAGAGAGCATATCCCTGTATCTGGCAGAGATTCCCACATCATTCAAGGCCTCTGCTTTGTGATTTAGCAGCAGGCTTTAAAGAGCCATTAAGCCAGCCAGTCAGCCTCAGCCTCTGTTTCTGGCCTCCGCGTTGATTCAGTACAGTACAGGACGTAATGCAGCCAGACAGACAGCAGACATTTTCACACAGGGATTAGCTAATGTAGAGTAATACAGAGTTAGAACAGCTTTACCTGTTAGGATGCTAACGGTACAACAACGTAGGGACTGTCTAATGAATGGATAGGAAAAGCTGCTTTATAACAAAACAAGCAAGCTTTTGATTCGTGAATGTTTGTTTTCTGGTCACGGTGTCCCCCTCCCAGACTGCAAAGAGCCTTGGCGTGACCCTGGACAACACCCTGTCGTTCTCTGCAAACGTCAACGCAGTGACTCGCTCCTGCAGGTTCATGCTCTACAACATCTGTAAAGTAAGACCCTTACTCACACAGGAAGCAGCGCCGGTCCTAATCCAGACTCTTGTCATCTCCCATCTAGACTACTGCAACTCTCTGTTGGCTGGGCTCCCCGCTTGTGCCATCAAACCCGTCCAATTACCCAGAACGTCGCAGCCCGCCTGGTGTTCAAGTTCTCCCATGTCACCCTGCACACTCCACTGGCTTCCAGTTAAATCTCTCATCCACTGCAAGACCATGGTGCTTGACTATGGAGCTGCAAGGGGAACTGCCCCTCCCTACCTTCAGGTTGTCCTCAAACCTTACACCCCCAGCACTCCGTTCTGCCACCTCTGCTCTCGTGGCCCTCCCACCCCTGCATGAGGGCAGTTCCCACTCATCCCAGTCCAAGCTCTTCTCTGTCCTAGCACCCCCAATGGTGGAATCAGCTTCCCCCTGAAGCTAGGACAATAGAGTCCCTGCCCGTCTTCCCGGAAACGTCTTAAACCCTACCTATTCCAAGAGTACCTAAAATGAGAAGCCTAAGTAGCGCTTATAAATAAACGTCCTGCCGCCACACACCCAGTACATAAGTATACAACAGACACAGTCTCCAGTAGTCTGATGGTGGCCCAGCATCTCCACGTGACGACGCTAGCTGCCTCACACTGATAAGAGCCGTGAACGCACACGTTTGAACTGCTTGAATGTGTGTCCCCTTCCTCACTCATCTCCCCTTTGTTTGCTTCGGTCCAAAATGGCCCCTTTTTCTGTTCTGTTCTGTCTCCAGCTGACAAAGTAGACCTGCCCACTTCCTCTTTACAGTAATAATCACGTCTGAATGGAAGCACTTAGCCAAGCTCTGACGCTGTGGCAGCCACGGAGGCCACGTCCGCCCCGCTGCTGCCTTTGTGACCTTAAGTCACTGTGGGTGACTAGGAGCGATTGCAGCCAAGTGACAATAGAGACAGAATCTGTGTATTCTGTGGAGGGAGGAGAGGAGCAGCATCTCTCCATTAGACAGCCATTGTGAACAGCCAGCCGACAGATAGAACATCAGCTAATAGAACGTCAGGGAGGGAGTGGAACCGCTAAGAATATGGAACATCCGCTATTAGTGACTAATGGAACAGCTGAAGATGGGAACACAAACACAACAGCCAAAACTGGACCTGCAGCTGATAGAGCTGCATCAAACAGAACAGTTCCAGTGTGAGATCTGTTCCAGGGTGAGAACAGTTCCAGTGTGAGATCTGTTCTGGTTTGAGAACAGTTCTGGTGTGAGATCTGTTCCGGTATGAGAACAGTTCCGGTGTGAGATCTGTTCCGGTGTGAGAACAGTTCCGGTGTGAGAACAGTTCCGGTGTGAGAACAGTTCCAGTGTGAGATCTGTTCCGGTGTGAGAACAGTTCCAGTGTGAGATTTGTTCCGGGGTGAGAACAGTTCCGGTGTGAGAACAGTTCCAGTGTGAGATCTGTTCCGGTGTGAGAACAGTTCCGGTGTGAGATCTGTTCCGGTGTGAGAACAGTACCGGTGTGAGAACAGTTCCAGTTTGAGTGTCACGCCCTGATCTGTTTCACCTGTCCTTGTGCTTGTCTCCACCCCCCTCCAGGTGTCGCCCATCTTCCCCACTTATCCCCTGGGTATTTATACCTGTGTTTTCTGTCTGTCAGTGCCAGTTAGTCTTGTTTGTTCAAGTCAACCAGTGTTTTGCCTCAGCTCCTGCTTTTCCCCAGTCTCTCTTTTTCTTGTCCTCCTGGTTTTGACCCTTGCCTGTCCTAACTCTGAACCTGCCTGCCGTCCTGTGCCTTTGACCTTACTCTGGATTATCAACCTCTGCCTGATCTGACCCTGAGCCTACCTGACGTCCTGTACCTTGGCCCCACTACTCTGGACAGCTCCCTGCCTGCCTTGACCTGTCGTTTACCTGCCCCCGTTTGTTGCAATAAACATTGTTACTTCAACACAGTCTGCACTTGGGTCTTACCTGAAACCTGATAGTGAGAACAGATCCAGTGTGAGAACAGATCCAGTGTGAGAACATATCCAGAGTGAGAACAGATCAAGTGTGAGAACAGATCCAGTGTGAGAACAGAGCCAGTGTGAGAACAGATCCAGTGTGAGAACAGATCCAGTGTGCGAGAGCCAGAGCCAAGTGATGATGAGGGGGTAACAAGAGGTTCAACTCTTCATCCATTGTTAGTGGAGGAGCTGTTTCCCCTATACAATGTAAAGCACTTTGAACACTTGAGAAAGTGCTAGCTATGTATGTGTATATACTGTAAAATCCAATCCATCATCAATGGAGGAGTGGAACAGTATCCTAAAATATGTCAGAAACAGGACCCTAGCAGCCACTGTGACTGACCAAATCACGGGATGAGAGAGGCATGAACCAAACCACTGCCAAAGGAATACTTCAATGACTTTTGACTTAAGGACTGGTAGACCATAAGCATTAAATCCCCACGTTTGGGTCCAACCCCAAACTGAAGTTGTTGATCCAGTCCACTAATCAAAGTCTCTGTAATGCTTTTGAATAGTCTGAGACTGGCCCTCATCAGTCTTAATACTCAGTAGGCTACGTCCTACTCAGCAAAGAATACATTACACTCACTGTGGGTTGGTATTATGGGTTCTCAGAGGGAACAATCTACACTGAGTGTGCAAAGCATTAAGAACACCTGCTCTTCCCATGACATAGACTGACTAGGTGAATCCAAGTGAAAGCTATGAACCCTTATTGAGGTCACCTTTTAAATCCACTTCAATCAGTGTAGATGAAGGGGAGGAGACGGGTTAAAGAAGGATTTCTAAGCCCTGAGACAATGGAGACATGGATTGTGTGTGTGTGCCATTCAGAAGCTGAATGGGCAAGACCAAATATTTAAGTGCCTTTGAACAGGGTATCGTAGTAGGTGCCAGAAACAGTGGTTTTGTAACTAGAACTGCAACACTTCTGGGTTTTTCCACACTCAACAGTTTCCTGTGTGTATCAAGACTGTTCCGCCACCCAAAGGACATCCAGCCAACTTGACACAACTGTGGGAAGCATTGGAGTCAACATGGGCCAGCAAGACCTTGTATAGTCCATGCCCCGACGAATTGAGGCTGTTCTGAGGGCAAAAAAAATGTGTTTTGTACACTCAGTGTATATGCATTTAAGTTATGTTTCATTTTGTCTCAATGTAAACATTTTATTTAGTGCCTACAGTAGATTTATTTATTTATTTTATTTATTTATTTATTTTACCTTTATTTAACCAGGTAGGCAAGTTGAGAACAAGTTCTCATTTACAATTGCGACCTGGCCAAGATAAAGCAAAGCAGTTCGACAGATACAACGACACAGAGTTACACATGGAGTAAAACAAACATACAGTCAATAATACAGTATAAACAAGTCTATATACAATGTGAGCAAATGAGGTGAGAAGGGAGGTAAAGGCAAAAAAGGCCATGGTGGCAAGGTAAATACAATATAGCAAGTAAAACACTGGAATGGTAGTTTTGCAATGGAAGAATGTGCAAAGTAGAAATAAAAATAATGGGGTGCAAAGGAGCAAAATAAATAAATAAATTAAATACAGTTGGGAAAGAGGTAGTTTTTAGGGCTAAATTATAGGTGGGCTATGTACAGGTGCAGTAATCTGTGAGCTGCTCTGACAGTTGGTGCTTAAAGCTAGTGAGGGAGATAAGTGTTTCCAGTTTCAGAGATTTTTGTAGTTCGTTCCAGTCATTGGCAGCAAAGAACTGGAAAGAGAGGCGACCAAAGAAAGAATTGGTTTTGGGGGTGACTAGAGAGATATACCTGCTGGAGTGTGTGCTACAGGTGGGAGATGCTATGGTGACCAGCGAGCTGAGATAAGGGGGGACTTTACCTAGCAGGGTCTTGTAGATGACATGGAGCCAGTGGGTTTGGCGACGAGTATGAAGCGAGGGCCAGCCAACGAGAGCGTACAGGTCGCAATGGTGGGTAGTATATGTGGCTTTGGTGACAAAACGGATTGCACTGTGATAGACTGCATCCAATTTGTTGAGTAGGGTATTGGAGGCTATTTTGTAAATGACATCACCAAAGTCGAGGATTGGTAGGATGGTCAGTTTTACAAGGGTATGTTTGGCAGCATGAGTGAAGGATGCTTTGTTGCGAAATAGGAAGCCAATTCTAGATTTAACTTTGGATTGGAGATGTTTGATATGGGTCTGGAAGGAGAGTTTACAGTCTAACCAGACACCTAACTATTTGTAGTTGTCCACGTATTCTAAGTCAGAGCCGTCCAGAGTAGTGATGTTGGACAGGCGGGTAGGTGCAGGTAGCGATCGGTTGAAGAGCATGCATTTAGTTATACTTGTATTTAAGAGCAATTGGAGGCCACGGAAGGAGAGTTGTATGGCATTGAAGCTTGCCTGGAGGGTTGTTAACACAGTGTCCAAAGAAGGGCCGGAAGTATACAGAATGGTGTCGCCTGCGTAGAGGTGGATCAGAGACTCACCAGCAGCAAGAGCGACCTCATTGATGTATACAGAGAAGAGAGTTGGTCCAAGAATTGAACCCTGTGGCACCCCCATAGAGACTGCCAGAGGTCCGGACAACAGACCCTCCGATTTGACACACTGAACTCTATCAGAGAAGTAGTTGGTGAACCAGGCGAGGCAATCATTTGAGAAACCAAGGCTGTTGAGTCTGCCGATGAGGATGTGGTGATTGACAGAGTCGAAAGCCTTGGCCAGATCAATGAATACGGCTGCACAGTAATGTTTCTTATCGATGGCGGTTAAGATATCGTTTAGGACCTTGAGCGTGGTTGAGGTGCACCCATGACCAGCTCTGAAACCAGATTGCATAGCAGAGAAGGTATGGTGAGATTCGAAATGGTCGGTAATCTGTTTGTTGACTTGGCTTTCGAAGACCTTAGAAAGGCATGGTAGTATAGATATAGGTCTGTAGCAGTTTGGGTCAAGAGTGTCCCCCCCTTTGAAGAGGGGGATGACCGCAGCTGCTTTCCAATCTTTGGGAATCTCAGACGACACGAAAGAGAGGTTGAACAGGCTAGTAATAGGGGTGGCAACAATTTTGGCAGATAATTTTAGAAAGAAAGGGTCCAGATTGTCTAGCCCGGCTGATTTGTAGGGGTCCAGATTTTGCAGCTCTTTCAGAACATCAGCTGAATGGATTTGGGAGAAGGAGAAATGGGGAAGGCTTGGGCGAGTTGCTGTTGGGGGTGCAGTGCTGTTGACAGGGGTAGGAGTAGCCAGGTGGAAAGCATGGCCAGCAGTAGAAAAATGCTTATTGAAATTTTCAATGATGGTGGATTTATCAGTGGTGACAGTGTTTCCTATCTTCAGTGCAGTGGGCAGCTGGGAGGAGGTGTTCTTATTCTCCATGGACTTTACAGTGTCCCAGAACTTTTTTGAGTTAGTGTTGCAAGAAGCAAATTTCTGCTTGAAAAAGCTAGCCTTGGCTTTTCTAACTGCCTGTGTATAATGGTTTCTAGCTTCCCTGAACAGCTGCATATCACGGGGGCTGTTCGATGCTAATGCAGAACGCCATAGGATGTTTTTGTGTTGGTTAAGGGCAGTCAGGTCTGGGGAGAACCAAGGGCTATATCTGTTCCTGGTTCTAAATTTCTTGAATGGGGCATGTTTATTTAAGATGGTTAGGAAGGCATTTTTAAAAAATATCCAGGCATCCTCTACTGACGGGATGAGGTCAATATCCTTCCAGGATACCCCGGCCAGGTCAATTAGAAAGGCCTGCTCGCTGAAGTGTTTCAGGGAGCGTTTTACAGTGATGAGAGGAGGTTGTTTGACCGCTGACCCATTACGGATGCAGGCAATGAGGCAGTGATCGCTGAGATCTTGGTTGAAGACAGCAGAGGTGTATTTAGAGGGGAAGTTGGTTAGGATGATATCTATGAGGGTGCCCGTGTTTAAGGCTTTGGGGAGGTACCTGGTAGGTTCATTGATAATTTGTGTGAGATTGAGAGCATCAAGTTTAGATTGTAGGATGGCTGGGGTGTTAAGCATGTTCCAGTTTAGGTCGCCTAGCAGCACGAGCTCTGAAGATAGATGGGGGGCAATCAGTTCACATATGGTGTCCAGAGCACAGCTGGGGGCAGAGGGTGGTCTATAGCAGGCAGCAACGGTGAGAGACTTGTTTTTAGAGAGGTGGATTTTTAAAAGTAGAAGTTCAAATTGTTTGGGTACAGACCTGGATAGTAGGACAGAACTCTGCAGGCTATCTTTGCAGTAGATTGCAACACCGCCCCCTTTGGCAGTTCTATCTTGTCTGAAAATGTTGTAGTTTGGAATTAAAATGTCTGAATTTTTGGTGGTCTTCCTAAGCCAGGATTCAGACACAGCTAGAACATCCGGGTTGGCAGAGTGTGCTAAAGCAGTGAATAGAACAAACTTAGGGAGGAGGCTTCTAATGTTAACATGCATGAAACCAAGGCTATTACGGTTACAGAAGTCGTCAAAAGAGAGCGCCTGGGGAATAGGAGTGGAGCTAGGCACTGCAGGGCCTGGATTCACCTCTACATCGCCAGAGGAACATAGGTGGAGTAGAATAAGGGTGCGGCTAAAAGCAATAAGAATTGGTCGTCTAGAACGTCTGGAACAGAGAGTAAAAGGAGGTTTCTGGGGGCGATAAAATAGCATCAAGGTATAATGTACAGACAAAGGTAAGGTAGATGTGAGTGAACATGTAAACATGCAGCACACAAATAATGTTTTTTTATTTTTTTAGTTAGGTTAAATAGTGCCTGTAGTGTTTTTCTGACAGGTGGAGTCCTGAGTGTTGCACCCGTGGGACACGAAGAAGGAACACAGAGCCGACTCTCTCAGTGAACTCTCTCTGAACCCAAACTGCTCTGCTGCATCCAAATAAACCAATCTAAATTAAACCGAGGACTCAAATAAAACATCCGGTCCTTGTCATACAACATCTGAACGATTGATGCTAGAAACGATTTATTTTCTAAAAGAATCCTGCACAACAAACTAATGAAAAGGGACTGTTAATATACTGTCAATGGAGGAGAACAGGGCCATTGGATAAGTGTGTGTGTGTGTGTCTCATCTACACAATTCCACCAGTGTTCTTTATCTCTGTAGTCCTGTTGGCGCAGTAGTGCTGTTGGTCAGTGCAGGGTGTTCTTCTTTTGCTGTGGAAGGAGAGGGAGCTCTCCTAGCATACAGTCCATAGCCCAGTGACCAGAACAGCAGAATGCCGCTTTCCATCAATACATGGCTTCCATAAGTGTCATTTCTCAAGGACAAGTGAGAGACTGGGGGAGAGTGAGAAAGTATACGTGTAAGTGTGAGAAAGGGACATAGAAAGAGTGAAGACAGACCGATAGTGAGAGAGAGGAAAAAACAGTGAATGGGAGACGGAGGAGAGAGAGAGAGAGACTGGAGGAAGAAGAGCAGCAGTGTGCTCCTCTTTTCACTGTAACCCTGTCTGTCACCCACCCACCCGCAGGCCTGAGCTGCTCAAATCACTCATCATGGTCCAGCCATGTACTCAGAATAATCTACCATCCCATCAAATATATCAATCACTCAACATGGCAAAATGGTGTTGACAGATTTAAACACCCAGACTGATGCTTGTCTGCAGATGGAAAGAGGTGGAGCCCACTACTGGATAATCCTGGAAAGGTATTGGGGTTGGGGTCAGTTGCATTTTCAATTCAATCAATCCATTAAGTGAATTGTTTGAAATTAAAGCTGAATTGACCCCAATCAGGACAGGTAGTCAAAGTATCTGAGGTATCCTCTTTTGAACATTTGGGTTTATGGGCTGGAGGCAGGCAGGGAGAGAGAGGGAGAGGGGGAGAAAGAGTGAGAGAGAGAGATAACACTGACACTGTATATAAATGTGGGACACCAACTACATGGGTGGGCCAATCAAATTGATTCAGTTTAAGTGAACTTAGGGAGATACTGTGGGGGGGGGGGGGGGGGGGGGGTCACTGTGTTTTCTGCTCAGTCTGACTCTTTGTTTCTCTCTCTCTCTCTCTCTCTCCCTCTCCCTCTCCCTCTCCCTCTCGTTCTCCCTCTCCCTTTCTCTGTGTTTCTGTGTGTTTGGGATCGATAATTTCGCAGGGTTGGGTGGACAGCGTCACACATTACCTGCTAGATGGATCAGCTGGGAGCACTGGTAGAGTGGTTGGCATACCAGAGAGGGTTTGTGCCATGCCATCTGAGCGTCTGACGCCGATCAGAGTGGACAGACCCAATGCCACTTGGATGAGCACAAACCACAACAACCTCTACCTTGGATCACATGGTACCTCCCGAATTGTCGGTGTCACATGATGACAACGTGACGTTAGTAGCAGAGACAGTAACTATTACAATAACTACTACAGTAACTATGGCCAATAGGCTTCTGGTGATGATAGAATATCTTATGGGTCATTGTGGACAGTTGCTTTGAGGATGATGAATAATGAGATACAGATTACGTGTGTGTGTGTGTGTGTGTGCAGTGGCGGCTCTAGCTTGTATGGCTCCCTGGGCGAACCCCCGCTTCAGCCCCCCCCCCCCCCCCCCCAAATAAATAAATAACAAAGACAAATAGAAACAAACTGTAGTATATAAATACACATAAAAAGATAATTAAACTATTACACTATTACCCTATTGCTAAAACACACAAATAAAACTAAAATTGCACAAATCCTATATCACACAAATACACAAATAGAATAACTCACTTATAAAGAGAGCCTGATTATTACACTATTGCACTTCAAACGAGAAACACACAAACTAAATTGCACAACTGCCATCTGAACCCTGACCTTTCTTGCCTTTCTTGATTCAAAGTCATCAATTACATCGTCATAAGAAATCTGCCCAGCAATTGCATGGTTAATACTGATGACAGCAAGGCCACGAAGGCGTTCCTGTGACATGGTGGACGTCAGGTAGGATTTGATGAGCTTCAGCTTTGAAAAGCTCTTCTCTGCTTCAGCTACGGTCACTGGATGAGTAAGACACATTCTGAGAGCAGTCCACAAATGTGGATACATTTCTAAGAGCTCCTTTTCGTGTATAAATATCAGCAGCTCAAGCAGGGTCATGGTCTTCGCTGGCAAGTCAGGCAAGTTCTTCAGTTCCTGTGCGAGCTCTCTGCCATCCAAGTCTGAGTGTTCCTTATAGTGCAGTGTCATACTAAGGGCATCACATTGTTCTGTCAGCTCCTCATTTGAGAAACTTTGGAAGGTTGACAGCACTCCAAACTTCTCTCCCACATTTTCCAATGTTGCAAATCTTTCCTGAAGGGCTTAGGTTGCAGCATCAACAACGACATTGAAAAATGTGGACTTTGTGGACCTCAGCCTTTTTTTGTTGTAGAACGGCCCCTACATTCATACCCTCGCAAATATCCTTGGATGACGTTTGTGCAGTCATAAAGCCTGTCGCCCTGTAGTTGCTGAGACCTCTCTCTGTCTTTCTGAGAAGACTGACTGCAACATCCACATGCATACTGGGAGACTGCATCAGCTTGCTCACCTGTTGTATCTGGCTCCAGATGTCATACCACATGACTGTACAGGTGCTGAAGCAGTATGATCCCACCTCCCCTGACAAGGACTGGGTCTCAATCGTTTTCACATGGTTCACTTTGGTTTGATCCCTCACCTCAATCAGTGCCTCTCTCACCGCTGCTGCCTGATACCTCAGTGGCTCGACACTCTTAACTTCTCTCTCCCACCTCGTCTCAGTCCACATCTCCAAAGTGATGTCCACATGTTTTTTCAGGATGGCCTGCCGCTGTGTGGAGGCTGAGAACAAGGTGGCCAAGGTGCCAAAATAACCGGTGGCATCGACAGGACTTTTAGCAGCATCAGCCACAACCAGGTTCAATGTTTGAGCCCCACATGGCACAAATAGAGATCTTGGATTCATTTCCAGGAGTCTGGCTTGGACACCTTTGTTTGGACACGGTTAAGGTGCTCTTTCATGACTGGATCAAATTGTGCCGTCAGTTCAACCTCTTTGAGGAAATGTCCATTTGATGGAGAGTACAGTGTTTCTGTGTGTCCCCTTAGTGACAGATTTCTAATTGCCAGAGACTGCACAATAGCAGTCAGACGTGTCAACACCTCTCTCCATCTTATCCTCTCAGCCTCCATGAGTGCTCATTGCCAGTTCTTTCCATGTTTTCATGCAGTTTGGTGTTCTGGACTACTGTCGTGTGAAGTCAGCAAAGAACTTGCATGTTTCCAGTCTGTCAGTCCTGAGTTTGCTAAATTAATTTTCTTCTTAGAAAAGTGTTGCTTCTTTCAGAACACACCAACCAACTTCTATAGATTTATTTCACCAGTCACCAAGGTCTTCCTGAAATACTGGTGGTGGCAACTTCTTCCATCACTCTCATTCCTTGGGAAAACAAATTGAGGAGGTACCTCACTTGGTCCTCTGCAAACTAGTTCTGTCAGTCAGAACTGAAGGCCAGTAAGCAGCAGGATTTGGTGGGGCCTCTGCTACAGTCATTTCTAATGGAGAGCACATGGGCATTAGTTACACACACACTTCGCCTGACATCATGGGAAAATCAAAAGAAATCAGCCAAGAACTCAGAACAAACTTGTAGACCTCCACAAGTCTGGTTCATCCTTGAGAGCAATTGCCAAACGCCTGAAGGTACCACGTTCATCTGTACGAACAATAGTACGCAAGTATAAACACCATGGGACCACGCAGCCGTCATACCACTCAGGAAGGAGACGCATTATGTCTCCTAGAGATGAACATACTTTGGTGCGAAAAGTGCAAATCGATCTCAGAACAACAGCAAAGGACCTTGTGAAGATGCTGGAGGAAACAGGTTCAAAAGTATCTATATCCACAGTAAAACGAGTCCTATATCGACATAACCTGAAAGGCCGCTCAGCAAGGAAGAAGCCACTGCTCCAAAACCGCCATAAAAAAAAGCTAGACTACGGTTTGCAACTGCACATGGGGACAAAGATCATACTTTTTGGAGAAATGTCCTCTGGTCTGATGAAACAAAAATAGAACTGTTTGGCCATAATGACCATCGTTATGTTTGGAGGAAAAAGGGGGAGGCATGCAAGCCGAAGAACACCATCCGAAACGTGAAGCACGGGGGTGGCAGCATCATGTTGTGGGGGTGCTTTGCTGCAGGAGGGGCTGGTGCACTTCACAAAATAGATGGAATCACGAGCAAGGAAAATTATGTGTATGTATTGAAGCAACATCTCAAGTCATCAGTCAGGAAGTTAATGCTTGGTAGCAAATGGGTCTTCCAAATGGACAATGACCCCAAGCATATTTCGAAAGTGGTGGCACAATAGCTTAAGGACAACAAAATCAAGGTATTGGAGTGGCCATCACAAAGCCCAGACCTCAATCCTATAGAAAATGTGTAGGCAGAACTGAAAAAGCATGTGCGAGCAAGGAGGCCTACAAACCTGACTCAGTTACACCAGCTCTGTCAGGAGGAATGGGTCAAAATTCCCCCAACTTATTGTGGGAAGCTTGTGGAAGGCTACCCAAAATGTTTGACCCAAGTTAAACAATTTAAAGGCAATGCTACCAAATACTAACTGAGTGTATGTAAACTTCTGCCCCACTGGGAATGTGATGAAAGAAATCAAATCTGAATTTTTACTAGGATTAAATGTCAGGAATTGTGAAAACTGAGTTTAAATGTATTTGGTAAAGGTGTATGTAAACTTCTGATTTCAACTGTACATGTCATTATGCACAATTTATCACATTTTGAGAACAGGAACCAAATAATCCACACAACCTCCTTGGCTAATTCTAGGCATAAGACACCCGAAAAGACTCAATATATCACAAAAGATACAAAATATCAGCATAATATAGACAGACGTCTTTTAAGTTAGCCTACAGCATTGGAAATTCCCCTTACTGAGCTCAGGACCTAGTCAATACAATCACAGAAAACCTTAGTTAGGTTGTAATCGTTTTGCTGCAGGCTACACACATTATCATGATGACACTTGGTGAAATTATATCAAATGTTATGTAAGCTAGTTGGACAGAAAACGGAATATTGTCGCCCTATGTGTTATAGCATAGCAAGCAACATAGCAACATAGGCTAGTATAGCAATTATGTTGGTTAGCCTATTTCATTACATACATAATATTATACTCGTAAAGAGATGACATAGCTTTATCTTTGCACGTTTCTCCTCTTCTTCTTTCCTATTTTTCCTAAACCCGGGCACCTGAAGTCTTAGACCTTTTCTTATCCATTTGGCACTGGAGCATCAATACGTTACCCATCCCCCCCCCCCCCCAACACTAACCAGTGCAGACTGGTTTTATATTATTCTTAACGATTTCACACAAACCAGAATGAAAAGCAACAACGTCTGTGAAACTATATATTCAC
The DNA here is from genome assembly GCF_045791955.1 of Oncorhynchus clarkii lewisi. NCBI lineage: Eukaryota > Metazoa > Chordata > Actinopteri > Salmoniformes > Salmonidae > Oncorhynchus > Oncorhynchus clarkii. Next base: position 42,075,658 of record NC_092155.1, on the reverse strand, counting down.
AGTATTATGAAGGAATTGTGGCTTATTTGGTAGCATTTTGTCGTGTCACTGATTTTAGCACTGTACAAAGTTAGAGGTGTGCTATTTGATAGATTCCCCCGCTCCCCCTACATCGGGTTTCCTGTGGGAGACCTGAGGTCAACCCCCGCCCACCTCCCCATCTGCCTGGGAGACCTTCCCAGGCAGAAGCCTGCCTAGCTCACAACCTAGAATCAGGGCACCCACTCCGACAGGGTTAATTGACCCACAGTCCCACACGGTGACATGATATCATTGACGTGTGACGTGCAAATGAGTGCTAGAAAACCGATCGCGCAAATGTCACCATTCCGAATATTTTTGTGCGGGTGCCCCATGCCGCCCCCAGCAAGATGTCGCCCATACCTAAATCCTCCACTGTGTGTGTGTGTGTGTGTGTGTGTGTGTGTGTGTGTGTGTGTGTGTGTGTGTGTGTGTGTGTGTGTGTGTGTGTGTGTGTGTGTGTGTGTGTGTGTGTGTGCGTGCATGCGTGCGTGCATGCGTGCATGCATGCTACTGTAAGTAACCCTGAGGCCCTGATGTAGTCCAGTAGCAGGCTGTGGGGGTAATCAGGCCTTATTAGCTCTGCACTGATTGAACTGATGAGATGAATAAGAGCCAGAATGGTGGACAGTGTGTTGCAGACTACAGCAGAACACAGTAGGAAGAGAGAGTGACTGCTGAACAGAGGAGCCCCACATCTCCACCATTAGCACCACTCCAATAGCCATTTACCTCCTACTTGCTATAAAAACAGCAATCCAAAACCTCAATACAAGCAGATATGACAGTGAACCACAGTTACAACACTCCCTCGTGGAATGTTCTATGGAAGCGCAATAAGCAAAGGACCTCTTCTGAAAAGAAGTTTCAGGTTTTCTGTCACCTCACCTCCCACGCAGACCTATTGTTATTTGTCAACAACGACAACAGGCGCTAGATACAAATCTGACTCTTCTCTCCTCCCCCCTCATTGGCTAAGTACTCTGCACAGTAAATATCTTAACCTATTCTCTACCAGCTACAAAACTGTACTGCCCTATGGAGGGAGGGAGAGAGGGGGAGAGTGCTGTGGGACTGAATGGGGTCTAATCTACAAATGATATCCTAAAAGAGGCAGGGTTGATCGGTTTTGTGTGTCCCACCGTTGGGAGTAGAGTAGGGTGCAGTAGAGCTGGCCTGGCCTGGAGGTGAGCGACCCTGAGGTCAGTACTGCTGATCTATGGGCACATCTCCAAATGCAGCAACAGCATGGAAATCAGACATCCTCATGGTCCATCCTTAAGCCAGACGGACATCTCCCTCACTAGTGAGGGAGCTAGCGTTAAACAAAGACCGTGTGTCTATTTACTCTGACTCTTCCAACACTACACATGTCAGCACCCACAGCTAGTGAATTCACCGCAACCCTAAACAAAGAGTTGCAGTCAGTTTTAAGGATCTAAGGATCTAAAATCAAAAGCATTGTATTTGGTACAAATCACCCCCTAGGTACTGGACCTCAGCTGAATCTGGTAATGAATAATGTGATTGTTGAGCAAGTACTACCCCTACACGAAAAAACACATGTCCAATAGCTGTTTTCACAAGCTGAGCTTACATTTCACATGTGAAACCATATTACTACATTTAACGTTTGCATGTTAACACCACCTTTTCACATGTGAGGAGAACGTTTTCACTTCATGTGATTTGCCGTTTCACATGAGAAATGTGTAGTTTCACATGTTAAAAAAACGTTCACATGTGAAAATCATAATTGCCGTTTCACATGTGGATCACTTTCACATGTGGAATTGCAAGATCACATGTGAAAGAAAATCTAATTTGCAGGTTCACATGTAAGAAAACTCCACATTTACTCCAATGTTTGTAAGCAAAGTCAATTTATAGCCTAAAAACATGGTTAAAACTCTAATTTAGATATCAAGGATGGTCAGTCCTCGCATCCATAGCCCCATCCCTCAGCTTTAACAGAAACTTTGGCGGGGAGAAAACTTTGTTCATGTCATGTTCTGACCTTAGTTATTTTTGTTATGTCTTTGTTTTAGCATGGTCAGGGCGTGAGTTGGGTGGGTTGTCTATGTTCCTTTTTCTATGTGGTGTTTTTGTGTTTGGCCTGGTATGGTTCTCAATCAGAGGCAGGTGTCGTTAGTTGTCTCTGATTGAGAATCATACTTAGGTAGCCTTTTGGTGTGGGTGATTATTTTCTGTTGAGTGTTTGTATTCTGCACCAGACAGAACTGTTTCGGTTTCGTTCGTTCACTTTGTTGTTTTTTGTTCAGTGTTCAATTTCGTTATTAAAAATATGGACACTTACCTTCTTCTACCGACGACCGTTACAGTTCATGCTTCAATTTAAAGATTGCTGCTTTAAACACCTTTCATAGAGTACCTGGATGGGAGACCAGATGTAGCTGGAAGTGGTGAAAATCATCATGTGAAAATTCACACCTGTGTCCAAAAACCAAGTGTCTGACTCGTGATTCATTTTTTTAATTGTAAGGGTAATCTTCTTGGTGTTTTACTAGATTGTAACCTGTCATGGTCAAAGCATATTGATTATATTATTGTAACGATGGGGAGAGGTTTGATCTTTGATAAAGAGATGCTCTGCTTTTAACATCACACACAACCAAACTAGTCCTGCAAGCTCTGGTTTTGTCGCATCTTGACAATTGTCCAGCTGTATGGTCAGGTCTTGCAAAAAACGACCTAGAAAAGCTGCAGCTGGCCCAGAACAGAGTAGCACGTATGGCCAATGTCAATATCATACATATCAGTCTCGCCTTGTCCAGAGTGGAGGAGAGATTGACAGCATCACTGCTGGTCTTTGAAAGAAGTATTGATGTGCTGAAAGTACTGAATTGTCTGTTCAGCCGGTTAACAAACAGCTCAAATACTCATACATACCCCACAAGACATGCAATCGGGGGTCTCTTCACAGTCTCCAAGTCCAGAACAGAGGATGGGAGACACACAGTACTGTTTAGAGCAATGACTATATGGAATTCTCTTTTAGCTCAGCTAACTCAGGCAAGCAATAAAATCAGTAAAAAAAATTATTGATAAAACAAAACCTGTGAAGACACACACACACACACACACACACACACACACACACACACACACACACACACACACACACACACACACATTATTCATTTATTTGTTTTCTCTTTCTTCTGTTATCATTTTACCAGTCAAAAGTTTGGACGCACCTGCTCATTCAAGGGATTTTCTTTATTTGTACTATTTTCTACATTTTAGAATAATAGTGAAGACATCAAAACTATGAAATAACACATATGGAATCATGTAGTAACCAAAAAAGTGTTAAACAAATTTGATATATGTTATATATCTGGGTGATTGGGGTTGTATTAATTAACAAGGCTATTTGATCCTGTCATCCAAATGGATCAAGACTAATGCAATAATTTGTTCACTTTGATTAATTTAATTTATTAAAGTGCATACTGAAAGGAGACACCAGATACTGTATATACTAAACATTTAATAACCTAAACATAAAATATGAAACTTAGTTATTGTGAACACTGTGATCCTTCATAGTGAATAACATGCTTGGTTATACCATCTTATACAACGGGTGGGTCTAATCCTAAAACCGCATTCCAGCTGGTCTCTATTCCACAAATTACCACAGGCTAAATCTATGATGTTAAAAGGCCTATTTTGTCTCGCCTGCTCCTGCTCTCCCTCTTTGGCCCTCGAGGGCTGCCTTTCATTACGCACATCTGTCACCATCATTACACCATCAGCTGCGCAATATTGGACTCACCTGGACTCCATGATTTTGTTGATTACCCCCTCTATATCTGTCTGCTCCTCAGTTTGTTCCCTGTGTCAGCATTTATGTTGTTATTTCCCCCCTGTTCAGATGATGTTCCTGTTCTGCTTCAAATCAAATCAAATCAAATTTTATTTGTCACATACACATGGTTAGCAGATGTTAATGTGAGTGTAGCGAAATGCTTGTGCTTCTAGTTCCGACAATGCAGTAATAACTAGCTAACAATTCCAAAACTACTACCTTATAGACACAAGTGTAAGGGGATAAAGAATATGTACATACAGATATATGAATGAGTGATGGTACAGAGCAGCATAGGCAAGATACAGTAGATGATATTGAATACAGTATATACATATGAGATGAGTATGTAAACAAAGTGGCATAGTTAAAGTGGCTAGTGATACATGTATTACATAAAGATGCAGTAGATGATATAGAGTACAGTATTTCCGTATACATATGAGATGAATAATGTAGGGTATGTAAACATTATATTAGGTAGCATTGTTTAAAGTGGCTAGTGATATATTTTACATCATTTCCCATCAATTCCCATTATTAAAGTGGCTGGAGTTGAGTCAGTGTGTTGGCAGCAGCCACTCAATGTTAGTGGTGGCTGTTTAACAGTCTGATGGCCTTGAGATAGAAGCTGTTTTTCAGTCTCTCGGTCCCAGCTTTGATGCACCTGTACTGACCTCGCCTTCTGGATGATAGCGGGGTGAACAGGCAGTGGCTCGGGTGGTTGTTGTCCTTGATGATCTTTATGGCCTTCCTGAGACATCGGGTGGTGTAGGTGTCCTGGAGGGCAGGTAGTTTGCCCCCGGTGATGCGTTGTGCAGACCTCACTACCCTCTGGAGAGCCTTACGGTTGTGGGCGGAGCAGTTGCCGTACCAGGCGGTGATACAGCCCGACAGGATGCTCTCGATTGTGCATCTGTAGAAGTTTGTGAGTGCTTTTGGTGACAAGCCGAATTTCTTCAGCCTCCTGAGGTTGAAGAGGCGCTGCTGCGCCTTCTTCACGATGCTGTCTGTGTGGGTGGACCAATTCAGTTTGTCTGTGATGTGTACGCTGAGGAACTTAAAACTTACTACCCTCTCCACTACTGTTCCATCGATGTGGATAGGGGGGTGTTCCCTCTGCTGTTTCCTGAAGTCCACAGTCATCTCCTTAGTTTTGTTGACGTTGAGTGTGAGGTTATTTTCCTGACATCACTTGCTTCATGTCCGTTGTTTATTAAATGCTCTCCCTGTACCTGCTTCTCGTCTCCAGCGTCGATCCTTACATATTTACTCTGTTCCATTTGATTGCGCAATCCACTGTCTCATCAGCCCAGCCAGGCAATTTATAAACTTGATCTGATTTGTATAAACCTCACTGTCTGTGTCTCCGACATTTGCAACATTGTTTCAATATTCAAATTCGATCTCCTGCTGTCCCATAGTAATGAAGGTGTCGGGAGTTGGGATGAGACAGACAGGCAGGCAGCGTTTCTCAGCCAGTCAAAATCATGAATCAGCTGGCACCATTTTTATGGGTATTATTCAAAATATATACAAAAAGGTCAAACGAAACCCAGCTAATTTGCAGTCTTTCCAGCTTCAGTTTGAAGTGATTGTGTTACTGTAGCTGGCTAGCTCCTCTGAACAACAGTGTCCTGACAAGTGAGCACATTTTCTATGCCAATAGAAATCGCGCCTCATTAGCTCATTGTTATGGATGTATCCAAATAAATGTCACTAGAAAACAGCTTAAACAAATGCAAATGCTGCTACTTTGCTCTTATTCTGGCTGCACTTTTTGACATGACTGTGAGTTAGCTGTAGTTGGCTAGCTAGCAAGCAAGGGATCAGAACGTTGCCAGCCAGTATGGCAATGGAACATTTACAACGAACGACTGGGTCCATATATACAGAACAAAAAGACTGAACGACTGGGTCGTGTCTCTAGCAACTCTAGATTTGTGTCGGGACTATATCTTGTGGAAGGATGAAATAGTATGAATAAATTAATTAAAATAAAATTTTTAATGAAACTATGTCAATCATTATTTGAATCTCGGGCCAAACAACAACCGTGCCAATATATCCTTCAAACACCAGCTTCTCGGGCATTATCACTTAAATGATTACTAATAATTGATTATATCATATAATGAAAGAGATGGTGGTGATGTCACACGTCTAATAATACATGGATCGGTTATGTCATATCTAATTGGCTCAGCATAATGAGGAAGACATGCTGATTGGTCAGTCAGGGAGGTTGGAGAACAGGAAGAGACAGGAGTGGGTCAGAGTTATGGTGATGTGAAGTACTTTCGCTGAGGGTTAACCAAGGCGTGTGTGTGTGAGAGAGAGAGACAGAGAGAGAGACAGAGAGAGAGAGAGAGACAGCACGAGAGATCCATAAGAATTTGCTGGTCCTTTATCAATATAAAAACATGTGTTTTATAGTGCACAAGCTTTACTCCACAAACTCTTCCCAACCATCCTCATCATATCCTCACAGGTTTTTACAATGAAGCCCATATGATTCCCTCTTGTTTCTATTTTAAGTGCTAGATGTATGGATAAAATGAATTTAAAACATATTTGATGTTGGCCTAGCACCAGCAGCCTTTGAATAGCCACAGTGTCTCTCTAACATGTTCCCTAACATGTACACACATCCAGTATGCATTGAGAAACAGATTAACATACATTGGTATACAAACATGCATTCACACACACACACACACACACACTCACAAACACACACACACACAAACACAACACATATTTATGCATCAACACAGCCAGATTATGTTGCGGAGTGGACAGAGTGGAGTGAGTGGGCGGGCGGGCAGGCAGCAAATAGAGCAGCTGTAGCTCATCTCTATTCCTGGTTGAAGAGAGTCTCCGAGGCAAACACTTCCTCCCAGACACCCTCAAGTCTCCATGGACACAGTTGTCACGGCAGCGGAGCACTTATGTAAAATGTGGTGAGGGAAGGAGCCACAGATGAATACACACACAGTACACGCTCGCTTACAATAACACACTCACATCACACACAAGACACATAACCACTCAGATGTATAAGAGGAATAAGCACAGAGGACACAAGGCTAGACTAAACACTTGCCTGACCTTCAACTCCAGTATGTACCCCTATGATATTGAGCATTTCATTAAAGGGGCAGCAGATATCAAACCCTCTACACAATGCCATTGATTTTGCTCCTTTAACCACAGTACCAAAACGCTATATTAACTTCACACTGGCGTAAATACTCAAGTTACGGGGAAGACAGGTTACAAAACACATGTGAGAGAGGTGCCAGCCAGGTCCCCAAGAATGCCCTCTGACTTGCTGTTGCAGTTTATGTCCCCTCTAACACTAACCCTCTGTTGGTTGGGCGTCTGTGTAACAACAGGGTGTGCCAACAGGACAGGCTGGGCAACCGGGTCATGGTATCTACCTCCTAGTGGGCCGGCCAGGACGGGGTGGTAAAGCCCCACTCTATTTAAGGTCACATTCTGTTGTTCTACTCACAGACTTAAGTGAACCTAATGTCACAACATTACATCAGTTTGGCTGGTCACTGGGTTGCGGCAAGCGATGGGATCAGTAACATAGGGGATTGAGGAGCTGGTTTTGGACTGATGGAGAGGAGCATGTGACTGTGACTGACCCTCTGTGTGTGGCCTTATGTGGACCTCTGAAGGCCTTCCTCCTCATTAAAAATGAAAAAAGGGATGTAAATCTCATTGTGACTTGGTTTAATAACTGGTTTAATGGTTTAATAAAGTAGATTTCTATTAACAAAGCCAGGGTTGGGGAGTAAGTGATAAGATGTAATCAGTTACATGTAATCTGATTACAAAAAAAACTGTCACTGTAATGAAAAATATTGTAATCAGATTACAGATTACTTTTTGGATTACTTTTAAATTCAGAAAGGAAGTTTGTGGAAAAAATACATTATGACAACTTTCTGTTTTCTCGTTCCAAATGAACGAGTCTGACCACAAGTCAGAGACCACCGTGAAGACACACCAAATGCATTTGATGGATTCTTCTAACGCTCCTTAAAGGGATTCTCTGGTACTTTCGTATACTTTTTAGCCAGTAGTTCTGAAAGTAGCCACAAAAAAGCCAAAAAGTGGTCATAAAAAATTGTGTACTACATCACATCACGTACGTTCGGAAAGTATTCAGACGCCTTATTCTAAATTGTCACGTCTTGATCTGTTTCACCTGTTCCTGTGATTGTCTCCACCCCCTCCAGGTGTCACTTATTTTCCTCAGTGTATTTATCCTGTGTTTCCGGTCTCTCTGTGCCAGTTCGTCTTGTATGTTAGTCAAGTCAAGCAGCTTGTTTTTCCCATACTCCTATTGCTATTCTATTTTTGATAGTCTTCCCGGTTTTCACCCCTGCCTGACTCCGGACTACTTTCCTGCCTTCCTGATCATCCTGCCTGCCCTGACCTTGATTCTGCCTGCCCTTCAGAACCTTTTGGACTCTGAACTGGTTTTGACCCTTTTCCCTGTCCACGACCATTCTCTTGCCTTCCCCTATTGGATTATTAAATACTGTAAAACTCCAACCATCTACCTCCTGTGTCTGCATCTGGGTCTCACCTTGTGTCATGATATAAATGGATAACAAAAAAATTATAATCCTCATCAATCTACACACAATACCCCATAATGACAAAGCAAAAGCTGGTTTTAAGACATTTTTGCAAAAAAAGAATATATACTGAAATATCACATTTACATAAGTATTCAGACTCTTTACTCAGTACTTTGTCGAAGCGATTACAGCCTCGAGTCTTCTTGGGTATGATGCTACAAGCTTGGCACGCCTGTATTTGGGGAGTTTTTCCCATTATTCTCTGCAGATCCTCTTAAGCTCTGTCAGCTTGGATGGGGATCGTTGCGGCAGAGCAATTTTCAGGTCTCTCCAGAGATGTTCAATCGGGTTCAAGTCTGGGCTCTGGCTGGGCCTCTCAAGGACATTCAGAGACTTGTCCCAAAGCCACTGTTGCGTAATCTTGGCTGTGTGCTTAGGGTCGTTGTCCTGTTGGAAGGTAAACCTTCACCCCAGTCTGATATCCTGAGTGCTCTGGAGCAGGTTTTCATCAAGGATCTCTCTGTACTTTGTTCTGTTCATCTTTCCCTCGATCCTGACTAGACTCCCAGACCAAGCCACTGAAAACATCCCCACAGCATGCTGCAGCCACCACCATGCTTCACCGTAGGGATTGTGGCAGGTTTCCTCCAGATGGGATGCTTGGCATTCAGGCCAAAGAGTTCAATCTTGGTCTCATCAGACCAGAGAATCTGGTTTCTTATGATAGGAGAGTCCTTTAGGTGCCTTTTGGCAAACTCCAAGCGGGCTGTCATGTGCCTTTTACTGAGGAGTGGCTTCAGTCTGGCCACTCTACCATAAAAGCCTGATTGGTTGAGTGCTGGAGAGATGGTTGTCCTTCTGGAAGGTTCTCCGATCTCCAGAGAGGAACTCTGGAGCTCTGTCAAATCAAATCAAATGTAATTTGTCACATGCGACGAATACAACAGGTGTACCGTGAAATGCTTACTTACAAGCCCTTAACGAACAATGCAGTTTAAGAAATAGAATTAAGAAAATATTTACTAAATAAACTAAAGTAAACAAATCAAATCGAATCAAAAAGTAACACAAGAAAATGACATAACATTAACAAGGCTATATACAGGGGGTACCAATACCGAGTCAATGTGCGGGGGTATAGGTTAGTCGAGGTGACTATGCATAGAAAATAAACCATGAGTAGTCGCAGTATAAAAACAAAGGGGGGGGGGGGGGGTCAATCAATGTAAATAGTACGGGTGGCCATTTGATTAATTGTTCAGCAGTCTTATGACTTGAGGGTAGAAGCTGTTAAGGAGCCTTTTGGTCCTTGTCTTTGCGCTCTGGTACCTCTTGCAGTGCAGGTGGCAGAGAGAACAGTCTAGACTTGGGTGACTGGAGTCTTTGACCATTTTTTGGGCCTTCCTCTGACACCGCCTAGTGTATTGGTTGTCAGGAAGCTTGGCCCCAGTGATGTTCTGGGCCGTACGCACTACCCTCTGTAGCGCCTTCCTGTCAGGTGCTGAGTAGTTTCCATACCAGGCGGTGATGCAACCGGTCAGGATGCTCTCGATGGTGCAGCTGTAGAACTTTATGAGGATCTGGGGACCAATGCCAAATATTTTCAGTCTCCTGTGGGGGAAAGGTGTTGTCGTGCCCTCTTCACAACTGTCTTGGTGTGATAGTGTCACACACTGATCTGTTTCACCTGTCTTTGTGCTTGTCTCCACCCCCTCCAGGTGTCACCAATCTTCCCCATTATATTTATACCTGTGTTCTCTGTTTGTCTGTTGCCAGTTAATTTTGTTCGTCAAGCCTACCGTCATTTTCCCCCTTGCTCCTGTCTGTTTCTAGTTCCTGTTTTCTAGTTTACCTGGTAATGACCATTCTGCCTGCCCTAACCCTGAGCCTGCCTGCCGTTCTGTACCTTGTCGCACCCCACTGGATTACTTATCTCTGCCTGCCCTTGACTTGTGGTTTTGCCTGCCCCCTGTTCTAGTAATAAACGTTTGTTACTTTGACACTGTCTGCATCTGGGTCTTCCCTGAAACTTGATAGATAGTTCGTTGGTAATGTGGATACCAGGGAAATTGAAACACTCCACATCGGCCCCGTCGATGAGAATGGGGGCCTGTCCGGCACTACTTTTCCTATAGTCCACAATCAGCTCATTTGTTTTGCACATTGAGGGAAGGTTGTTGTCCTGGCACCCCACTGCCAGGTCTCTGACCTCCTCCCTATAGGCTGTCTCATCATTGTTGGTGATCAGGCCTACCACTGTTGTTTCATCGGCAAACTTAATGATGGTGTTAGAGTCGTGCTTGGCCACGCAGTCGTGGGTGAACAGGGAGTACAGGAGTGGACTAAGCACACACCCCTGAGGGGCCCCAGTGTTGAGGATCAGCGTGGCAGATGTGTTGTTGCCTACCTGAGGGCGGCCCGTCAGGAAGTTCAGGATCCAGTTGCAGAGGGAGGTGTTTAGTCTTAGGGTCATTAGCCTAGTGATGAGCTTTTTGGGCACTATGGTGTTGAACGCTGAGCTGTAGTCAATGAACAGCATTCTCACATCGGTGTTACTTTTATCCAGGTGGGAAAGGGCAGTATGGAGTGCAAATGAGATTGAGTCATCTGTGGATCTGTTAGCGCGGTATGCGAATTGGAGTGGGTCAAGGGTTTCTGGCATGATGGTGTTGATTTGAGCCATGACCAACCTTTCAAAACACTTCATGGTTACAGATGTGAGTGCTACAGGGTGGTAATCATTTAGGCAGGTTACCTTCGCTTTCTTGGGAACAGGGACAATGGTAGTCTGTTTGAAACATGTAGGTATTACAGACTCGGCCAGAGAGAGGTTGAAAATGTCAGTGAAGACACTTGCCAGTTGGTCCGCGCATGCTTTGAGCACACGTCCTGGTAATCTGTCTGGCCCCGCGGCTTTGTGAATGTTGACCTGTTTAAAGGTCTACGGAGAACGTGATCACAGTTTCCCTTTGTAGTCTGTAATAGTTTTCAAGCCCCGCCACATCCGAAGAGCGTCGGAGCTGGTGTAGGATTAGTAGGATTCAATCTTAGTCCTGTATTGACGCTTTGCCTGTTTGATGGTTCGTCTGAGGGCATAGCGGGATTTCTTATAAGCGTCCGGATTAGTGTCCCGCACCTTGAAACCGGCAGCTCTAGCCTTTAGCTTGGTGCGGATGTTGCCTGTAATCCATGGCTTCTGGTTGGGATATGTACGCACAGTCATTTATTGATGAAGCCGGTGACTGAGGTGGTATACTCCTCAATGCCATTGGATGAATCCCGGAACATATTCCAGTCTGTGCTAGCAAAACAGTCCTGTAGCGTAGCTTCCACATCATCTGACCACTTCCGTATTGAGCGAGTCACTGGTACTTCCTGCTTTAGTTTTTGCTTGTAAGCAGGAATCAGGAGGTGGTCTAGAGTTTTTTTTCTCCTATGGTTGCACATGTGACATGCTGGTAGAAATGATGTAAAACGGATTTAAGTTTGCCTGCATTAAAGTCCCAGGCCACCAGGAGCGCTGGCTCTGGATGAACATTTTCTTGTTTGCTTATGATCTTAGTGCCAGCATCGGTTTGTGGTGGTAAATAGATGGCTACAAATAATATAGATGAGAACTCTCTTGGTAGATAGTGTGGACAACAGCTTATCATGAGGTATTCTACCTCAGGTGAGCAATACCTGGAGACTTCTTTAATATTAGACATTGCTCATCAGCAATTATTGACAAATTGACACACACACCTGTCCCTCGTCTTACAAGACGTAGCTGCTCGATTCTGCCGATACACGGAGAGGCCAGCCAGCTCTACATTATCTGTGACATCGCTTAGCCACGTCTCAGTGAAACATAAGATATTATAGTTTTTAATCTCCAGTTGGTATTATAGTCTTGATCGTAGATTGTCCAGTTCTTTTTCCAATGATTGCACGTTGGCCAATAATACGGAGGGTAGTGATGGTTTACCTACTCGTCTGCGAATTCTTACAAGGCACCCCGCTTTCGTCCCCCTTTTTCCCCGTCTTTTCTTCACGCGGATGACGGGATTTGGGCCTTGTCTCAACAAAGCAGTATATCCTTTGGGCCGGAAACACTAATGAAAAAATCTTTGTCCAGTTTGAGTTGAGTAATCGCTGGTCTGATGTGTCATAAGAGACGTTATGTACAAAATGAGTTACAAACAATGGAAAAAAAAACGAACAAAATAGCACAAATGGTTAGGAGCCCGTAAAACAGAATCCATCCCCTCCAGCGCCATTATCACTTGGTCACCTCCCTGACCAAGGCCAAGGCCCACTCAGTTTGGCCGGGTGGCCAGCTCTAGGAAGAGTCTTGGTGGTTCCAAACATCTTCCATTTAAGAATGAGGGAGGTCACTGTGTTCTTGGGGACCTTTAAGGCTGCAGAAGTTTTTTGTTAACCTTCCCCAGATCTGTGCCTCGACAAAATCCTGTCATGGAGCTCTACGGACAATTCCTTCGAAGTCATCGCTTGGTCATCGCACTGTCAACTGTGGGACATTATATAGACAGGTGTGTGCCTGATCAATTAATGTCCAATAAATTGGATTTACCACAGGTGGACTCCAATCAAGTTGTGGAAACATCTCAAGGATGATCATTGGAGGTATCTGAGCTCAATTTTGAGTCTCATAGCAAAGGGTCTGAATACTTATGTAAATAAGGTATTTCAGATTTTTTTTATAAATACAACCTGTTTTCGCTTTGTCATTATGGGGTATTGTGTGTAGATTGATGAATGAATTAGGCTGTAACATAACAAAATGTGGAAAAAGGGAAGGTGTCTGAATACTTTCTGAATGCACTGAATGTGCAGATATATGCACCACCATTGCTCTTTCTCGCGCTCTGCTGTGTGTGATTCTTGCTAGCTGTCACTCAAATGATGAGGGGCTGACTCTCATTGGCTGGAATTCGAATTGCTAGGGGGGTGGTCCACATGGGGGGGGAAATAGAGGTACATTTGCACAGCATAGCTTCCAGAAAACAGTCGCTTTCAAACTTGGGATATCTTGGCAAATTTAAATAAGACAGGAATTCTGTGCATACATTATGCATGTATGAATTACACATTGACACATCCAGCCCAAAGTGGGAGGTTTAAAAAATGCTTACTAGTCGCCAAAGAACCGGAGTATGTAATCAGATTACATTACTGAGTTTGGGTAATCCAAAAGTTATGTTACTGATTACAATTTTGGACAGGTAACTAAATAACTAACAGATTACATTTAGAAAGTAACCTACCTAACCCTGAACACAGCTTCATTATACTGCCTTGCTCACCACCCCTTTGGGATTTGTAAAAACACCAAAGAAAAACAAACTGCTCCCACGACTTTCGACATTCAAAACTTCATCAAGAATGAGTTTCTTTGGATTCATAGCAGTGTGTAACAACTACCACCACAGTCTTTTGTTTCCCCAGTCGAACAACTGGTCTAGCATAATGAAGAGGGCGGGGGGGGGGCGGCACCCTCCCAATCCCCATGTCAAACCACTTACAACCTAATCAATGCTCCCACATTCCCTCCATCGCTCTATCCATCCCCCTAACCTGTTATCATGGGTCCAGAACAATGACTTAGTGATTGAGTGAGGGATCAGCTGAGAGAGGAAACAAGACTCTCGGACAACTGTGAGGGATTGACAACAGAGACAGATGAATGAGATAGGAGGGGGGATGGACCATTGATGGCACAATGGTGACACAGGCATCAATCAGGCTGCAGGCACTTTCTAGCTGCACAGGCCTGGCTGCAGTAATCTGCCCTCACTGGCCCATATATTTATTTTATTTATTTTTATTTTACCTTTATTTAACCAGGCAAGTCAGTTAAGAACAAATTCTTATTTTCAATGACGGCCTGGGAACAGTGGGTTAACTGCCTGTTCAGGGGCAGAACGACAGATTTGTACCTTGTCAGCTCGGGGGTTTGAACTCGCAACCTTCCGGTTACTAGTCCAACGCTCTAACCACTAGGCTACCCTGCCGCCCCAGGATTAAACAACAGGATTAAAACAGACAAGCTTCCTCACAGCCAGGCGCACTGTTCATCATCCTGTTCATCATCATCATCATCCTCCCCGTTCTCCATCCAACATCTCTGTCGTCGTCGTCATCATCATCATCATCATCAGAGCATATACTGTATTTGGAGAGTTATGACAACTTTTAGAATGTTGAATATTGTTCTAATTCTCAACATTCAGTTACATATCATTGTTTCAGTATTCCCCGTGTAATGTTAATCCAGAGCTAACATGGCTGCCATAGTTGTAGTGTCATGTAAATGCATCATAATGCTCATTCTAGGCAATCAGTTTTATAGTATTTAAAATATATATATTCGTCATGTAATGTTAATGGGGAGCTAACTTGGCTGCCATAGAATGGCTTCCGTGTAAATGTACCATAATGCTGAAACCGCATTGGCCCAACTCTCTAAATACATGGCTCGGATCATCATCATTCCTATCAGTGTCCCCATCTCCCTCCCACAGAGAGATGACCGAAGCAGGGCAACTACATTCACATCCACCAGAGCATGACTAATCTCAGACGGACAACGCCATGAGGGCAGCTTGACCACATCTGATGGATCTGACAAGTATATCTAAAAGAACCTCAGGTTCACACACAGACACAAATGCACATACACACACACACACCACTTCAGGGCCTGGACATACAGTGACTGCAGCAGATCTTTTGTTGACATTTCAAAAGACCAAATAAGTTACATGAGGCTAACACGCGTGAAGCCAACTGCAGTTGACATTTCATAAGACCTAAAAGCACTCATGGCAAAAAGCTTTTGACACCTCACCCAGACCAAAGACACACTCTGTACCCATTGCAAAATACTGTTGACATTTCATGAAACCTCCACACACACACACACACACACACACACACACACACACACACACACACACACACACACACACACACACACACACACACACACACACACACACACACTGCATGCATGACTACAGTATGAGATTAATGATTACAGTGTGAGGGTAATGATTACAGTGTGGGGGTAGTGATTACAGTGTGAGGGTAATGATTACAATGTGAGGGTAATGATTACAGTGTGAGGGTAATGATTACGGTGTGGGGTAGTGATTACAGTGTGGGGTAATGATTACAGTGTGGGGGTAATGATTACATTATTAGGGTAATGATTACAGTATGAGGGTAATGATCACATTATGAGGGCAATGATTACAGTATGAGGGTAATGATCACATTATGAGGGTAATGATTACATTATGATGGTAATGATTACAGTGTGAGGGTAGTGATTACAGTGTGGGGGTAGTGATTACAGTATGAGGGTAATGATCACATTATGAGGGTAATGATTACATTATGAGGGTAATGCTTACATTATGAGGGTAATGATTACAGTGTGAGGGTAGTGATTACAGTGTGGGGGGTAGTGATTACAGTATGAGGGTAATGATTACAGTATGAGGGTAATGATCACATTATGAGGGTAATGATTACAGTGTGGGGGTAGTGATTACAGTATGAGGGTAATGATTACGGTATGAGGGTAATGATCACATTACGAGGGTAATGGTTACAGTATGAGGGTAATGATTACAGTATCAGGGTAATGATTACAGTATGAGGGTAATGATCACATTATGAGGGTAATGATTACAGTATGAGGGTAATGATTACAGTATGCGGGTAATGATTACAGTATGAGGGTAATCCTGTGGAAAACAGGAGGAGACTGGAGCAGTAAATGCTAGGCATTAAGTTTGTTTTTCACACGTATGTTCCTCCTCTCTATCTCTTCCAGATACACACAATGATATTTGTTGGCCGTGTAAATACTTAGAGAGTCAAAAGCCACACTGGAAAAGGGAGTACATTTTCACACCATTAAGTTTAAATGAATATGTATGCAAACATTTGCTTCTGTCCTCCATAGCCCTGGGGGAGAGAGAGGCTGTCTTTGTGTTGTATTGTGTAGTGCAGTGTTGTGTTCAGTTGTGCTGTACTGTCCCACTGTTGTTGTGCTGTGCTGTACGGTGTGTTTTACTCGTTTTGTTGTTGACAGCCATGTCTCTGGCTGCTGTTTCTGACTGACAATGAGCCCTGACCTAGCTGCTGTAAGACATCCACCCACTCGCCATGCCCACACACTCCGCTCTGTGGTAGACACTTAGGTTACCTTGTGGAGTGGACTAAGAACAGTGGTTTCCTTTGGAGTCAGGGTAAATTCAAAGCATTCCTTAAATGATTAATACGGTGCCCAAAAATGTCAAGACAAATTGTGTGCAAGTGTGTGCATGCTTGCATGTGTAACGGAGTTAAGAATGTACCATAAGCTCACTCCACGGTTTGCTTGAAATGTCGCCGATGACGCTATCGAATGAGATATTTCTCGATAGTTTAAACGGTTGGTACGTTGTCAAGGAGGGTGGTCACTTGTGTTTGCGAACAGAGGGTGACGGGTTTGAGCCCGGTATGGGGACATGGACAGTGGAGGAAGCTATACTGACAGCAGCAAACTGAAGTCCGTTTCACGTGTCTGCGTACATGTGTGTGTCCGCATGGTGCACGTGTACTACGTGCGTGTGTGTGTGTGTGTGTGTGTGTGTGTGTCCCTCCCCTGAGGCCAACAGAGCACTTCCCGGTTGTAATGAGGCGAGAACTGAAACGAGGCTGTAATAATGCTGCCTGGGGAGCAGAGCCTGGCCTCGGCTAGCCCGTCCGGGGTCATACCCTGTTACACAGCTCTGATAGCACGATTCGATCAATGGACATCTGCTCTCAGAATTGCCGTCCGGCCCCGGTTGACACATACTGTGCTGTTATAGTGAACAACCGTGAACATCAAGTTACATCAGGTACAGTGCCTTGCGAAAGTATTCGGCCCCCTTGAACTTTGCGACCTTTTGCCACATTTCAGGCTTCAAACATAAAGATATAAAACTGTATTTTTTTGTGAAGAATCAACAACAAGTGGGACACAATCATTAAGTGGAACGACATTTATTGGATATTTCAAACTTTTTTAACAAATCAAAAACTGAAAAATTGGGCGTGCAAAATTATTCAGGCCCTTTACTTTCAGTGCAGCAAACTCTCTCCAGAAGTTCAGTGAGGATCTCTGAATGATCCAATGTTGACCTAAATGACTAATGATGATAAATACAATCCACCTGTGTGTAATCAAGTCTCTGTATAAATGCACCTGCACTGTGATAGTCTCAGAGGTCCGTTAAAAGCGCAGAGAGCATCATGAAGAACAAGGAACACACCAGGCAGGTCCGAGATACTGTTGTGAAGAAGTTTAAAGCCGGATTTGGATACAAAAAGATTTCCCAAGCTTTAAACATCCCAAGGAGCACTGTGCAAGTGATAATATTGAAATGGAAGGAGTATCAGACCACTGCAAATCTACCAAGACCTGGCCGTCCCTCTAAACTTTCAGCTCATACAAGGAGAAGACTGATCAGAGATGCAGCCAAGAGGCCCATGATCACTCTGGATGAACTGCAGAGATCTACAGCTGAGGTGGGAGACTCTGTCCATAGGACAACAATCAGTCGTATATTGCACAAATCTGGCCTTTATGGAAGAGTGGCAAGAAGAAAGCCATTTCTTAAAGATATCCATAAAAGTGTCGGTTAAAGTTTGCCACAAGCCACCTGGGAGACACACCAAACGTGGAAGAAGGTGCTCTGGTCAGATGAAACCAAAATTGAACTTTTTGGCAACAATGCAAAACGTTATGTTTGGCGTAAAAGCAACACACCATCCCCACTGTCAAACATGGTGGTGGCAGCATCATGGTTTGGGCCTGCTTTTCTTCAGCAGGGACAGGGAAGATGGTTAAAATTGATGGGAAGATGGATGGAGCCAAATACAGGACCATTCTGGAAGAAAACCTGATGGAGTCTGCAAAAGACCTGAGACTGGGACGGAGATTTGTCTTCCAACAAGACAATGATCCAAAACATAAAGCAAAATCTACAATGGAATGGTTCAAAAATAAACATATCCAGGTGTTAGAATGGCCAAGTCAAAGTCCAGACCTGAATCCAATCGAGAATCTGTGGAAAGAACTGAAAACTGCTGTTCACAAATGCTCTCCATCCAACCTCACTGAGCTCGAGCTGTTTTGCAAGGAGGAATGGGAAAAAATGTCAGTCTCTTGATGTGCAAAACTGATAGAGACATACCCCAAGCGACTTACAGCTGTAATCGCAGCAAAAGGTGGCGCTACAAAGTATTAACTTAAGGGGGCTGAATAATTTTGCACGCCCAATTTTTCAGTTTTTGATTTGTTAAAAAAGTTTGAAATATCCAATAAATGTCGTTCCACTTCATGATTGTGTCCCACTTGTTGTTGATTCTTCACAAAAAAATACAGTTTTATATCTTTATGTTTGAAGCCTGAAATGTGGCTTCAAACATAACGTTCAAGGGGGCCGAATACTTTCGCAAGGCACTGTATATGTGGTCTCAAATAGGGATAAGGCCTTCCATACTAACACCCTGTGTGCTTAAAACCTACAGAGTTGCATTATAACCACGCACTCAACTGTACTGTACTTTGTTTTGTAACTTTTGCACTGCTGAGAGGAGAGCTGACAAGGAAGCATTCCATTGTACTGTGTAAACTACGCTGTACCTTATCCATATGACCAATACAATTTTATTTCATTTGAATAGCACAACCCCAACAGTGGAAACCCTGTCCAAATGATAGATTTTATAGATTCAAATCTATAGATGGATATATTTTCATAGTTTAATCAAATTACTGTTTGTACACAAACTGGCTACTGTATCTTAGCCCCAAAAAAAACCATGCAAGTTAGATCCGTTTCACAACACAGTACTTCATTTTTTTAGTAGGTAGTCAATCTATCAGAGAAATCAATAAAGAGTGAGACTGGGAGAGAAGTAGAGAGTCTTACAGTGGCTGAAATAGGTCTGCATCTATCTATTTCTTTCTATCTCTCTCTCACTCACTCTCACAAACACATGCGCACGCACGCACGTGCACACACACACACACACACACAAACGTGACCTGTTTAGCCTGACTCATTTCCCCTCCTGTTTGACTAAACATTCCATCCCTGACAGAAAGAATAACACAAACACACACACACACACACACACACATTACACCTTTTTGGCAGACTGCACAGAATGCTGTTCGGTGAAAATGTAATGTATAACACACATATTATTCGCAAACACACATAGGCAGCATAAACACACACATACACAGACACAGACACACAAACACACATAGGCAACATAAACACATACATACACAGACACAGACACACAAACACACATAGGCAACATAAACACACACATACACAGACACAGACACACAAACACACATAGGCAACATAAACACATACATACACAGACACACAAACACACATAGGCAGCATAAACACACACATACACAGACACAGACACACAAACACACATAGGCAGCATAAACACACACATACACAGACACAGACACACAAACACACATAGGCAACATAAACACACACATACACAGACACAGACACACAAACACACATAGGCAACATAAACACATACATACACAGACACACAAACACACATAGGCAGCATAAACACACACATACACAGACACAGACACACAAACACACATAGGCAACATAAACACACATACACAGACACACAAACACACATAGGCAACATAAACACACACATACACAGACACAGACACACAAACACACATAGGCAACATAAACACATACATACACAGACACACAAACACACATAGGCAGCATAAACACACACATACACAGACACAGACACACAAACACACATAGGCAACATAAACACATACATACACAGACACAGACACACAAACACACATAGGCAGCATAAACACACACATACACAGACACAGACACACAAACACACATAGGCAGCATAAACACACACATACACAGACACAGACACACAAACACACATAGGCAGCATAAACACACACATACACAGACACAGACACACAAACACACATAGGCAACATAAACACATACATACACAGACACACAAACACACATAGGCAGCATAAACACACACATACACAGACACACAAACACACATAGGCAGCATAAACACACACATACACAGACACACAAACACACATAGGCAGCATAAAACACACACAGACACAGACACACAGACACACATAGAGTGGGGTCCAAAATTATTGACACCCTTGATAAAGATGAACAACAATGACTATAAAATACATAACTCAAATATTGAGTATATTGTATGCTCAAGAGAATGGGGAAATTATAGTATTTTACACTAATAGAATTGCTCAGAAAAAAATGTATTTTGTTTAACAAAATAAGGTGGTCAAAAGTTTAGTATTTGGTCCCATATTCCAAGAAATTACTACATCAAGCTTGTACCTCCAAGAGATTTCCACTTCTCACCATTACCAATAACAGGGGAGGTTAGCACGTCTTAGGGGTATGATCTTTGACCCTCTGTGACTTTCTCACACACGTAGTTAAAGGAGATGTCATTAAGTACCCACCAAATCGAACAAATATCTGACTACCATATTTATAAGACTCTTTAGGGCTGTCAATAATTTATACCCCTACATTTTTGGGGAAAAATAGTATTTGTTGCTCATCTTTATCAAGGGTGTCAATAATTTCAGACCCTGCTGTATATACACACACAAAACATGGTCTTGAGCCTTGAGCCGCTGAACGATGTGCTACATACAGTCAAAGACATGGACACAATGTCTGCTCGGCTCAGAATGAGAATGCAAAGGCATGAACACAATGTCTGCTCGGCTCAGAATGAGAACGCAGCCCAAAACCACTTACAACTCATCTAGTAACACCATTAAATCCAAAAGCCCTATCTTAGATACTAGCATACTGTCTAAAATAGTTGGACAGATTAAAACCATTCAGCTATCCAATTCCATCAAAAGTGAGACCGTGGTGATACAGAATCAATGAAACAACCCACACACAATGGCTCTCTTCAACAGATACATGGACATATCTCCGGGGGAATAAAAATAATCAAACACAGAGGAACACACAGGACAGTAAGCATCATCCCTCAATGGGTTTCATTAAGATTGTCTATCCAGTGTTACTCAACTGTGTGTTTATGCTGTGACTGTTGGCTCCTGTTGCCAATGGAGACCAATGCGACGGCTCGCTCATTGGACAAGCAGTATGCTGGTGGTCAGAGGAGACGCCATAAGTATAAGTACCCATCAGATCATAGCCAAGCTGAATAGGATCCTTATCGTCATCCCAGCCACAGCAGGGGTCAGTCTGACCCAAACAGACAGAGTCACACGATCCACTGTTAAACCCTCATCCCTTTCACAGTCCCACCTCCCACTCGTGTGCTAGACCCTGACCACTCCCCCTCCCCGTCTCTGCCTGCACAACCTCCTCTCATCTACTGGCCACTAATCTACAGCACAGCTTAATCCTCCAAACCTGGCCACACACATACACTCATAGGGTCACTGAGGCATGTGCGCACACACACACACTCTTTCTCTCTCTCAATATAGGATGTTCCTAGTTCCTCACCCGCTCAAATTAGGATACTCCCACAGATATAGGCACCCCAGATAAAGAGCCACACTGGTGTGAGTGGCCAGGCTCAATGAACATAAGGGAGAAGGTCTCAAGCCCCTAAGTGACCGTCACACAGCACGACACACAATCAATCAAATGCATTTTATAAAGCCCTTTTTACATCAGCAGTTGCAACAAAGTGCTTAAACAGAAACCGATACTCAGTGCAGATGTAGAAGCACAACGGCTAGGAAAAACTCCCTAGAAAGTCAGGGAACCTAGGAAGAAGCCTAGAAAGGAACCAGGCTCTGATGGGTGGCCAGTCCTCTTCTGGCTGTGCTGGGTGGAGATTATGACAGTACATGGCCATGTACTCTTAAGACACACATGCAATCATCCTTAAAGCACCCGCACTCATTCATGCTCCAGATCTGCACTTCTACTGATCCACCCTTACAGTGTTCAAATGAGGATTACACCCTGAGAGGGAGAGTGCATTCAAGGTTTTGATAGATTAGGAATTGTTGGTTTCATTCATGCTAGCTAGCCTATTAAGCACACACCAGGCTTGGGGACAATTCCATTTAAATTCCAGACAATTCAGGAAGTACACTGAAATTACAAATGAAATGTGGAATTGCAATATGGTTTATTTTCTGAATTGCCTGGAATTGACCCCAACCCTGGCATACACAGACTCACCCCTCCCCCTTCAGTAATGCTCATGTGTGTGTGTGTGTGTGTGTGTGTGTGTGTGTGTGTGTGTGTGTGTGTGTGTGTGTGTGTGTGTGTGTGTGTGTGTGTGTGTGTGTGTGTGTGTGTGTGTGTGTGTGTGTGTGTGTGTGTGTTGTTAGTGCACAGACACTGGAAATGATTTAACTCATGCCAACTCACACATCAGGTGTTGAAATCTAAAACCACGTCACCTGAATCTCTACGGTTTCACAGTAGAAATCCTCAGATGTTGATAAGTCCAATCCCTCAAATAAAGCAAACTACTGTCCTAAAGGAAAATGAATTAGTGACTCAGTTCACTATAGCTTTCACTTCAACAATAACCATGGTGGAGGAATCTGCGTCCTTGGCCTGTATGGGAAACAGCTGCGTTCCAATAATGTCTCCCGCTGTCGCCACAACACTACCTACTGCTTCTATACAAGTTATGCACATAAAATAAGACGGGTGGGAGGGGCTAAAATATGCTAGAAATGACTCTCTCAAAATGTGTTCACAACAGCCTTATACCTCCAGCAATTTACAACATAAACAAATCAATTATTTGATCTCCTTCCTGCTCATTTTAAATGTGTTTATTCTGACGAGAGCTTTGAGAGTAGAGAAAACCTCCATCAAATAAAGATTGGACATGAGATGATGCCGACCAGAGGTTTGGCGAGAGTTAATACTCGGTTTCCTCCATCTGTTAAGAGATCTGTTTTTTAATACTTACTTCTCTAAGAAGATCTCAGGGCAATATCAGATCTCAGGGCAATATCAGATCTCAGGGCAACATCATTCACAGCACGACAAGTTCATAGGCATGTGTCTTCCGGTGCAATCTAAAGAGAACAAACGTCTTTTCACATTTTTAACAGTTAGGGGCCTGGCATGCCATTGGATCTGCATGCACAGAGATGGTATAGAACCGAGATAGATGGTCATTCTAACACGCAAAGAAGGAGCAAAACTCATCAGAAACTCTGAATACCTACGGCCATCTCTCATGTCATCCTTCCCTGTACCACTCTCTGTGAATCGTGAGATACAAGGTATACAGCTCTGTATGTCAAAATGGAATTAAGTATCTTTGACAAGCACTTGTTACATATTGTAGCCTCGACCGGGACTCTAACCATTACGCCAAGAAGTCCAAACCTCTTAACGAGGTCGGTAGGTGTTGGGTTAAGGTCGCTACAGTACACCTTTTCTTTGGGAGAGCGTGTCCCCACTTGGTATAGACCAAGTCCCTTGTGTGTACACGCCCCTCCGGTGGCCCAACGGCCTCCATTCCACTTTTGACGCCAATATACTGAACTTGGGGGGTAGCCCCGACCGGGACTCGAACCCAGGTCCATCGACTATCAATCCAACACTTTAAGCGTTACGCCAAGAAGTCAGAACCTGAGGCCGCTCCAATATAATTCTAAAATAATTTGCTGGTCACTGTTAAAGGTTGCTGATTGACATATAACTGGTCATAGAACTATAATGCTAACTATTACTGCTCTGGGTAAATTCTATTTGATCATTTTAATTTCCTTATTGCTTCTATGCTGCAGCAGTGTGTGCGATTATATCAGCACAATACTGTAAACAAACTAACATGGTTTAACAAATGATCAGGGCATTCTCCTCTCCAAGCCCTCACTGCTGAATGTGGAACAGACTGGGCGTGACACACAGGACAGATGACCTCCAGAACAGACTAGCGTAGCATACTGTTTGCGTCAACAAACGAAACATGATACATCACCAAATAATGTGTGTGTGTGTGTGTGTGTGTGTGTGTGTGTGTGTGTGTGTGTGTGTGTGTGTGTGTGTGTGTGTGTGTGTGTGTGTGTGTGTGTGTGTGTGTGTGTGTGTGTGTGTGTGTGTGTGTGTGTGTGTGTTCTTCAGACTACCTATGGTGAGCCACATCCACCAGCGGCAACACACAAAGCATTCAATAGCAGAAACAATCCTCCTAGAAAAACTATGGACAAGTGTCACTTCCTGAAACCCTGCCATACTTTAGAATAGAATAGAATAGAATAGAATGGAATGCTCACCAGGTCGTGGTTGGTGGAGTTGGAGTCGTCCTCAGGGAAGGGGATGTAAACAGCTAAGGCCACACAGTTGGCAAAAATAGAGAGCAGTATAAAGATATCAAAGGGTCTGAGGCACACAGTTAAGGAACAAGCATAAAACAGAGAGAGCACATTGCAGTCATGTAAAGGTGGTGGGGGGGGATCCTGAAATTATCTTGGCTCTGATGAGGTGAAAAGCACAATGCTCAAAGCAAACATTTTCAAATACAGGGACTTCATCAGTTTGAAAGATGGGGAGCTTACTCCTTATCATGGGATTGTCTTAATGCGCCATCTATAAAAACACACTGGATACGGTATGAGATGTTTGCATTCAGCACTACACTCAAATGAATTTCTCTAGTCCAGGGTTTCCCAAACTCCTCGGGACCCCAAGGGGTGCACGTTTTGGTTTTCTGCCCTAGCACTCCACAGCTGATTCAAATAATCAACTAATCATCAAGTGTTGAATCATTTGAATCAGATGTGTAGTGCTAGGGCAAAAACGTTTACTCGAGGACGCTGCTCTAGACTGTCTCCAGCCGAGGTCTGGTCTGGGAGTGTTTTCAGCTTAGAAGAGGAAAGACCCAGACAATGGCAAGGATACATGATCACTATAGACTATAGAATGATCACTATAGACTGCAGAATAAATGATTTTGTTGCCGATTGTTTGTTTAGAGCTTGGGAAGAGATGCGAAATATCAGAGGATGACACTTGCCATCATGGCTATCATGGACTGCTTTCTCTTGTAAACAAATAGACCAAAAGCCACAGGTGTTTTCCATGGTCCCATGTGGGGACACAGAGAGTCCCTGTATATCTCCATCGTGAGAGCCCCAGAAAGGATACTTCCACTCCACCAGGCTGATGCAGGCTCTGCGGATGGGGTTGTTGAGGGTGAGGCAGAACAGTGCCCTGGGCGGTCTGCTGTTGGTGGAGCCGCCCTGCTTCTTGCTCTTGGCATACAGCTGCCTCTTCCTCTGTGACAGTGAGCCCACCGGGGCGGGTGTGGCCCCAGGGACAGGGGGGCGGGCGCTCATGCTCTGGGGTGCCTCGCCCTGGGCGTTACGAGCAGCATGGATCGCGGCCTGCCAGGAGATAGTGCCGGTCTGGGGGCAGGGTTCGGGCTGCGGGTGGGAGGGGTTTTCTGACCCGAGGGCCGACGTGTCACCAGAGTGATGGGCTCTGTTGCTGCTGGCATACTGTGCCCCTGAGGACAGAAAAGGGGAGAGAGAGATGGATTGATCAGAGAAAGGTGCACGCCAGAGGGAGAGTGGGGAAGGGGAGGGAAGTGAATGGTGAGACAACCAGGGGAAAGAGAGTGGAAGAGAGAGAGAAAGGCATGAAATACAAACTGTATGTGAAACTCAGAAGGTTCCCTCACCAGTCTCTGTGACTATGCAGTCACACTTCAATATCCAAATAAACCTTTTAACGCTGCATGTATTTCTTCACAGGAAGATGCTACAACGTCCACAATTGAAGCCAATTGGCTTTATTTAGTATGTATGCCTAGATATTGGTGAATCTCTTTTTAATAAAACTTGATTTTTGTTGGTCTCAGAAAACCACTACATTTAATTTATATTGGCAAACATGAATTTTGCGGTGAGCTGATTAGAATGGCAAGCTGTAATCAAAGCAATGACTTCCTTGGACAGGATAGTGATGTTGTTATTGCTTGATGAGATGGGGCTAAGCTGACCAGGGAGCATTCCCTTGACAACCAATGAAAACACAGAGGATACAGAGGAAGGCTGCTCATTGTAAGAGCCTAATAGACCATAAAGGATGCTACAAAAAAAAACGGAAAATAATGTGGAAATAATGATTTATTTCTGGTGATGACCTAATTGAATACTGTGAAATGGATCACATAATCCACTGTTACAACCAATTGATGATTGATTGATGCAAAACTGAGTCAGACAAAATACAATTGAATTATTGAAATCTAAATAATGTCACTGCTTCCTCTCGCCTGGACTTCATATGATCACATTCCAAACTTCCATCAAATCAATCCACAAATATACCTACCTTTTTCTCAGGACTACATTTCAGAGGATTATTCAAATATATTACGGAGACATCAGTGACGTCCACTGCTTATAAAACTATAATAATAAATGAATGATGCTTGCAGCACAAAACAAATAGAAAGCTTTGGGCTCCGGGTCACACGAGAGACACGTACGACAAGACTGACATAAGACACACACATATATATATGAGCGCACGGGCGTCCTTCCGACAGCGCAGCGCTCCAGTGACAACTGATTTACATCGGATTTACCTTCGGGCTGTTCCTCTGCCTCTTGCATCCTCTTCTCCACATTGAAACACCGTTTTAATTCCAACACAGTAAAAAAAAAATCAAAAAGTGTAACAATAAACGAAAGTGTTCAACAACAACATTTCATAAATCCTACAGAACCCCAGAGAGTAGCCTACACCACAAGCATCTTTGCATTGCAACATCCGGGTGTTGCGCATGATGGATCGTAGATGGATAAAATGGATAAAATAAAGACGCCTACATTATATCCTGGATCAGTGGTCCATAGGCTACGAGTCTCTTCGAAGTTTTTGGTTAGACTACTGAAGCAACAGGAAAACAGCTGTGACCATCCTCTCAAAACTACGCGAAGATGTGATTTTGGACCCTGTGTCCAAGGTGTCACTATTTACTCTCTAATGGGCATCCCATGCTAATCCGTTTAGAGATAGCAATCTACTGTAGTAGTCTACCAGGTACGGTTGTTGTAAAAAAAAATAACAAAAATAATAATTAAAAAACAGCTTCTGAGTTGGGCCAATGCCAATCAATTAAAATTAATGTTTTGATTTTGATTTAACCAGGCAAGTCAGTTAAGAACAAATTCTTATTTGCAATGATGGCCTACCCCGGCCAAACCCTAACGACGCTGGGCCAATTGTGCGCCGCCCTATGTGACTCCCATTCACCGCCGGTTGTGAAACAGACTGTAATCGAACCAGGGTCTGTAGTGACGCCTCTAGCACTGAGATGCAGTGCCTTAGACCGCTGCGCCACTCAGGAGCCCATATTATTATTATTAGGCTATATGGATGGCCATATCGCCTAATAACCATCAACAATAACCGTAATAAATCAAACTAATAAAGTAAACTAATAAATCATGGGCCTAATATTACTATGACATCGATGTAATAACTATTATGATCATGTGTAGATTTAAGGTTAATCAATTGTTGCTCAATAACGTTCCAGGGCAATCACAGAGACAAATGGGCCTGTGGCATCGTAAATTACGTACCTGCGCTGGTGGACGCATGGCCAAACCAAATACACACCACACACCCACACACACACACGCTGACACCACAATAAAATATGCATGCTTTTGGATTAATACGGGTCACTGAGGTTTGGACAATAAATGTGTTTATGGGCTTGGTAGGCTATACATGTCTTATTATAAACCAAAATGGGCAACTTTTAAGTTCAAAATTATTAGTTTTTTATATCACATAATTGAATTCCCTGCATGTATATTTCACAAATGAATTACTGTGTGCACACCTTGCAGATTTCACATTTATCACGTTATTAATCATCATTCTGTCTCATTATAATCACTTGGTTTTTAAAAGGCTCTATTTTTTTTGTCTAAAAAGCCAAATAATCATTAGCCAATTATTAGTCCAACATAGGTTCTACATCTGGTACATAGGCTATCATGTAGAGGAGGACATTACGCACAGAAATTGAAGGCCCATAAAATAGGTCTACAGCAGTGGCGTGTATTCATGGGCCCATGGTAAGCCAGTCTACCTCAACAAAATGTACCAAGCAAAAAACATACAATTATTTATCTTTTGTCTCTGTGTTTCCTAATTGTCTGAATGCATCTCACCGGAGAAAGCATCCGAGCGAGCGAAACAGCGCCACTCTGTCTCCGTGTGTGTAGGCCATCTATCTGATGCTATCTGGTCCAAAAAAAGTATGACATTGTGGCTGCCCATGTTATTGAAGTCCTTTATGGCGGCGCACAATTTGTCCAGCGTCGTCCGGGTTTGGTCGGGCTAGGCTGTCATCGTAAATAAGAATTTGTTCTTAACTGATTTGCCTAGTTAAATTTAAAAATTAAAAAATAAAAATCAGCATTGAGCTAAACTGAGTGAGCTCAACTGTAAATGGTCCTTGCACACCCCAAAAAAAGTGTCAAGGGAAGCCAGTTTGGATTTGGCTTCACTCCTATCAAATTGCATCCAGAGCATATATCATTAACAGAAACAACTTGTTGCATCTTGTTGTGTTGTTGCCCTCCAGTGGCTAGCTAGCTAACTAAAATTGTCCTTTTCCTAAATTAGCCATGGATGGAGATAGGGATTTGGAGTTGTGGTTACACTTGATTATCCATACTGGCCAATGATTATAACTGTGATTCTGATCCAACCATTAATTCATACATTGTGTGCCAGGCCTGGGAGTTTTGAAGTTCAATATGTAGCTAGATGTAGAAGGCCAATGTTAACTAGCTAATGTTGCCCATGAAAGGAAGTAAGGCTATCAAGCAGGTGTTTTAGCCAGGTAGCCTAGGACAATAAAAAAATAAAAGAGTGTACTATATGACAGCGTGATAGACTGTTTTGTCAACATGAAAGAGAGGAGGATGGTAATGGCATATCTCTCTCTACAAGTAGAGTGAGTCAACATGTTTTTTCTACTTACACAAACATCGCCACATCATATTTAGCTTATGTTGATTGGACTAAATTGTTTTTGGTATCTTTTAGTTGGCACTGTATTAGACGAGTTATAGGTGATTTGATGTTGAAATGTTAAAGTTGAAATGGTTCAGGAAGAGTGGAGGTAGCTCCTGTTTTCTTTGCAACCTGCGGTAAAGTCTCCGTGGTTCTAAATCAATAGTTCTTTAGGGGTGGGAAAATATTGGAAATATTAATTTGCTTGGCCATTCTGTAGGTCATGTAATTGTTTGTTACATGAAATATGCTTTGTGGACTTCACCTTACAGATGTTGCTCTCTGCTTTTGTGATGAAACAAAGGAATTTATTCTGCCACTTTGTCTTACTGTCTTGGCCTTAGGCCTATTTTTATCATGGTTGCAAGGCATATGAGCTAACTGTATTTATAGAGCAAACAAGGCAATTATCACAACACAGGTTGTAATGTAGATTTTTTTTCTGGCTTCCCCAGTGATTTTACCCACACACTGCTACTGGTCTACGGTATAAAATGTATATCCTATAAAAAATAATGTCGCTCGTGTGTTATTATACCTACACATTAAATATATATTGTCAGTCAGTTGTTTTTTCAAATTTTGCCATTGATTAGGCTAATAGCATGAGGTCGTTAGGCAACATAAATTGTGTAACACTATCCCCATGATTTACCCCGGTGTCGTCGAACCCTGACCGTGACCGTAATATCATCTCCCTCTTTTTTGGGACCACATGACACAGTTTAGGGCCCACATTCTGTAACGAACCGAAAGGAAATGAACCATCTGTGTGTTGGACGGTTACTGGTTATTGGATTAGCCTAGGTCTACCTGTCTTCAGCTGGACTACTGTTTCACAGCGATAATCCCTTAATTATAATACTTCGTTCCCCAGTGAATTGAAGCAAAGGATGTTGTTGACCTAACTAGCCTAAGGCTACTTCAGAAAATAACTAATGACTTTCAATATCCAATTTGATCTTTTGGCCTATAGCATAGGCCTACGGGTTTAAGACTGAGTTGGAGGCCCGTCATTCACTTAAAACTAATAACGGTAGGTTTATTGACAGAACAGGTATCTCTTTTACTATTCCAAACCCCACATTGAGGTGCTTATTTCAAAAACATGTCTTCCCCCCTATGCTAAAAGATGCTTTAAATTTGAGGGTCACCAGTAGCTCCAAATTGTCTATTATAAAGGTGTTGCCACATGGGTTATCGGTGTCATCGAAATATATTGCATCAGTGCCGCCTTGTGGTAAATCGTGCAGTCTACATAGTATTTGGCCCTAAGGAAAAAATATAATATTTTGCCCAGTCCGAAATTAATTCTTAGACCCTAACACTTTTCCTGGGACTAAAATAAATGGATGAATTGGTTGGTGTGGTCATTATTTTCCACTGACAGCTGGCTATGTTGATCAAAAAAAATATTGTTTGGGTTTTTAGAGATCTGGGTTATGATAATCCAGAGCTATGGGTTTGACGTTTTGTCATCCTCAAGTTATATAGTCTACTTGGATAGACAGGCCCATAGCAAAATAGCCACCTCTCAAATGCATGAGCGTGAGCGAGCAATCATTTTTAGGCACTTGCGAAATGAGATTCAACACTGACTGGACTGATCTACAAATCACCATGAGTCATTAATAAATTATCAATAGCATTTGTATATCAGTCAATCACAATTTACACATGATACGCTACGGTTTTTAATTTTGACGCTCTCGAACACGACCAATCACTCCAACTCATTGCGGAACTAAAAGTGGGGCAGAACTATAAGGCATTGTGACCATGTCTTCCAAGGACAGTGGACATTGAGTGTTCATAGAAATTATTCCGTGTGGTAAGCATTGTATTCAAGATGGAGACCGCCAGTAAAATGAGCCTTGCAGCTCTACAACAACAAGATCCGTATATCAACAAACTTCTCGATGTTACCGGACAGGTAGCACTGTACACATTTAATTCCAAAGCAAATGAATGGGTAAGCTCGCCAAAGGAGTCGCTTGTTTCTTTCTGTTAACTAAAAGGTAGCTAGCTAGCGTTGCATAGCTAGATAAGTAACTATCAGCTACGTACAGTAGCTAGCTAGCAAGCGAGCTATCTACCTAGTCCAATATGTACTCTTAAGGAGCCTACCGTTAGTTACCCTAAGGTTCAAGGACCGTAAGTTTTTGTCAGAAGAGCAAAATACTCTTATCTAAACGTGAATCGATTCTCAATTGCGATACGGTTCTAGAAACATAAAGGCCATTTAATGTTACTTTCATATCACATCAAAATAATTTCACATGCTAAATATACACTTACTGTACACTTTTTTTTAAACGGTTTTTATCACAGTTTCAACTGACAGTATTTTTCAGTGACCACCTTTCTGGCGGGGTAGGCCAGTTGAGAACAAGTTCTCATTTACAACTGCGACCTGGCCAAGAAAAAGCAAAGCAGTGTGACAAAAACAACAACACAGAGTTCCACATAAACAAACGTACAGTCGATAATACAATAGAAAATTCAATGTACAGTGTTTGCAAATGTAGAAGAGTAGGGAGGTAAGGCAATAAATAGGACAGAGGCGAAATAATTAAAATGTAGTATTGACACTGGAGTGATGATGTGCAAGTCGAAATACTGGGGTGCAAGAGGGTAAATAATTACACACAGGTATTCGTAGCATGATAGCTAATTAGCACTGTCTTCTGTTTGTAAACACGCACTGTGATATGACCGTGTGGGAACCCTAACCCTATAGTATCAATTTAACCTTTTGTTTTTTGCCAATTATGTCTCCCTGGTATGAAAGATAAGGTCCTTATGCTTCCAAAACCGTGCCGCTAGCGATGCGTGTTAATCTTCAGACTGACTGTCAGAGCTCTTAACAAAACTCCCCCACACAGAACAAGATGCCTTCGTCCTATGACTCTTAGCGTTATGCTAAAGGGCTAACTATCTACTCTACTTAATTTATCACAGAGACCTTAAAAATAGTATTTTCATTAGCAATCTAGCTAACTAAATACAGTACCAGTCAGTTTGGACCCACCTACTCATTCCAGGGTTTTTCTTTATTTTTACTATTTTCTACATTGTAGAATAATAGTGAAGACTTCAACTATGAAATAACAAATGGAATCATGTATTAACAAAAAAGTGTTAAACAAATCAGAATATATTTTATATTTGAGATTCTTCAAAGTAGCCACCCTTTGCCTTGATTACAGCTTTGCACAATCTTGGCATTCTCTCAACCAGCTTCATGATGTAGTCACCTGGAATGCATTTAAATTATGTCAAGAACAGCTCAAATAAGCAAAGGGAAACGACAGTCCATCATTACTTTAAGACCTGAAAGTCAGTCAATTCGGAAAATGTCAAAAACTTTGAAAGTTTCTTCAAGTGCAGTCGCAAATACCATCAAACACTATGATGAAACTGCCTCTCATGAGGACCGCCACAGGAAAGGAAGACCCAGAGTTACCTCTGCTGCAGAGGAAAAATTCATTAGAGTTAACTGCACCTCAGATTGCAGCCCAAATAAATGCTTCACCGAGTTCAAGTAACAGACACATCTCAACAGCAACTGTTCAGAGGAGACTGTGTGAATCAGGCCTTCGTGGTTGAATTGCTGCAAAGAAACCACTACTAAAGGACACCAATAAGAAGAAGAAACTTGCTTGGGCCAAAAAAACTGAGCAATGGACATTAGACCGGTGGAAATCTGTCCTTTGGTCTGATTAGTCTCAATTTGAGATTTTTGGTTCCAACCGCCGTGTCTTTGTGAGACGCAGAGTAGGTGAACAGATGATCTCCGCATGTGTGGTTCCCACAGTAAAGCATGGAGGAGGAGGTGTGGGGTGCTTTGCTGGTGAGGCACACATGTTAATTGAAATGCATTCCAGGTGACTACCTCATGAAGCTGGTTGAGAGAATGCCAAGAGTGTGCAATGCTGTCAAGGCAAAGCGTGGCTACTTTGAAGAATCTCAAATATACAATATTTAGATTTGTTTAACAAATGTTTTGGTTACTACATGATTCCATATGTGTTATTTCATAGTTTTGATGTCTTCAATATTCTACAATCTAGAAAATAGTCAAAAATAAAGAAACCCTTGAATGAATAGGTGTGTACAAACTTTTTACTGATATTGTAGATAACCACACACCTCTAGCTAACGTTAGCTATATCAAGCCAACACGCATGTTCCTGCTGGGTTGTGTAGCAAATAGATTTTAAGAGTCTTTGGTTGTTGGCAGAGCCATCTATTAAATGATGGGGCAACATTTAGATTTCTGCCTAAATAGACATACCCAGACTGAATTACTTTTCATGAGATTGACATAAACATTAACAGGTAATGTTGCATTTTAAAAAAATAATAATTTTAAGTCTGGAACTCAGCTTTTTGGAAGATGTATTATTATTATTATTATTTTTTATTGCTGAGGTGTACTCACTTTTGAGGACACAATCTCAAGTACATAGTACAAATATTATGCAAAATCATATCTATGATTTCTTTCCCTGTTCAAAGGTGTGGCTAGAGGGCTTGAAATGACTGAAATGCTTTCTAGATATAATAACAATCAAATTGTAAATAACTTACTATACAATCTATCATACCTGTCAAATAAATATCATGCTTAATGACAGGACAATATCTTCACTTTCTTATAACTGTCGACAGAATTCTCTCCTAAACGTCCACAGAGCGGCTGAGAATCCATTCAAATGTGTGCAGACTTGTCACAACTTCAGCTTTTAAGCACAAAGTGATTTTGTCCTGTCTGTGACTAAGAGAAAGTGCTGTTATTTAAATTCTATGAAAATATGTTGTATTTGTTTCATGTTGAGAGCTCTAAATCTGACTGAGAATATCACAGTGAGATGAAACCACAATGGCTGGACTTGCTAGACTGCCACTGTCAATTTTGATAATAGATTCTTTGTGTGGTTAGGCCAGAAAATGACATGCAAATGTGGGGTCGGAAAGCTGACACTTCACAAATGTCAGTCGGAGCCAGTTCAGAACTGCTCAAAGTTCCCCATATGTTTAAGATAGTTTGGCCAGGTTTTAGAACGGCTGCCATGTTAGGGGCTGTTCTAAGTTAGCTAACTTAAAACCAGTTAGCTAGCTAGCTAGTTTGTAGATAATATTTATCTAGTTCAAACATTAGCTAAGTACCAACGCTGTAAGCTAGCTAGCAATCAGGGCCCCGTTCAGCAGGACACAATGGTGTGCAATGTTTGATTTAATGGTAACGGTGTTGTTCTGAAGGATCACTTCACACAGCTGCACATTTTTATGTGGTTTCACACACAATATTTCACAGCCATTTTGATCAGGCCACACCTACCTAATGGGATCAAACCATACCTTATGCTGCGTTCACGTCATGTCAGAAACTCAGAGATTTTCGACTTGCTTACTCGTTGTAGAAAGATGATACCTGAGTTTCCCAATTGGGAAGTATCAGAATCAACCAATGGGAAGCTCGATGCAAATAATTTGCATTCATTTTAACTCAGTTTCCGACAAGATGTGAACGCAGCATTAATCTCAGTTAACCCAGAACTGAAGTCTTGCGTAATTGGTCAGATGCTCGATAAAGGTCTGGGTCCATAAGAGAAGATTGAGAACGAGGATTGGAACCAGAACTAATAGCTCCACCCTCTCTCTTTGCAAGTCTATAGGCCAAATGTCCCATTCCCTTCCGAGATTCGGAAGATGCTAAAACCTGGGAAATCGTGATTTGTCGAAAGCACAGGAACTAATGCTGCTTGTCGTCTCATGCATCCCGTTGTATCATGACATATCTACGGTACCGTTTTAAGTATTCTGTCCACGAGAGATTAACCACACCTTAAAGACGGTTGAAGAACCGTTTAGGGGAAGCTTGTCATTCAGTACAACCGTAATGCAACGTAATAAAAGGTTTAATAAATTGAAAGCAACCCAGACCAAATATCAGACTTTTTTTTGCATGTTTTGGTTATTCTTCTTGTACTTGATGATTGATTCATGTTCATCGAGTTAAAGTTGTCATTTTTCTGCGCAATTTCCATTTCAGGAAAAGACCGAAATCGAGGGCACCTTATTTGTTTATGCAAGGTAATTTATTTGTATCAGATATGTGGTGACCTTTTTTAAATGGGCCACTGTTGTAAAGATGCTAAACTAACCCCTTTTTATATGTGGTTGTCTCACCACCTGTCCTCTCTCCTTGATATAGTTGCCTTTTATATTGTCCATATGTCTATGCCTCCCTAATTGATCTCTTCCCCTCTCCCCTAACCCCCACCCCTCCCTCTTACTCTCTTTATCTTAATCATTCTCTTTGCTTTTCTCTTTCTTTTTTTTGAGTCGTGAAAACATGTAGCCTAATAGTCTGTCTCCATTGCTCTCAATAACCTATCCACAGGTCTGCTTCCCCTCATCATGGCTTCACAATCATGAATCGGCTGAGCACAGAGAATCTAGTGGAGCCCATCAACAAAGACCTTGAGTTTCAGCTTCAAGACCCCTTCCTGCTGTACAGAAACGCTAACTGTGAGTAGGATAGTCCATTTGTCAGTCTTATCATTGGAAAGTGATACAAAACGAGGCAACGGTTTGCTTTAGGACCATGCGGACGCCTCCGAGCAGTCGGGTAGGCTGTTTGGAGTGTTAATCCAACTGTGAGGAGAAAAAAATATGTCCGTGTTTGGCAATGCACTGCCGTTTAGCATGTTACACCTCGGTAGTGTTTGCTATGACTTGGGAGTGCAGCGCATCGCGGTTGTTATGGAAGCGGGCCAAAAGGAATTGACAACCCAAACCATTGCGCGGGCCGGATAGAAATGTGTCATGGGCCGGATCCGGCCCGTGGGCCTTGTTTGACACGTGGTCTACACAAAATATTCTGAGAAAGTGTGGGGATGAGAAGGGTCATGTTAACATGTTTAGGTAAACCTAACTATAGGGCGATTCCACACCAGCGGGAACAGATTGTTCTGGTAATTCTCACATGGGAACTTCATTGGAAGGAGGGATGTTTAGTATTCTTTTTACGTTTGTATCATAAACCATTTTTTTTTAGAATGATGAAATTGGCAATTTTAGGCCCTTTATAGACCTATACATGCCTCCTGTAAGACCCTATGATCTGTGAACATTCTGGTGCTCGTTATACTTATTATAGTGTGTTCTAAAAATATGGAATATGTTTAGATTTTTTAATACTGTTTTCACATTCATTTATCAAATGTAAAAAATATTTATATCTACTTTAAAAATAAAAAAAAATGTAGATGTTGTTTGTGACAATATACTCTTCAAACACGTCACATTTCCAGAGTGGGCTCTCTGGTACATTTTAATGACATCACTCATTTTATAACCAATCACAGCCCTCCTTTAGGATTGCACAGTTCGAGTTCCCTTTTGAATCTATTTTCTCATTCACTGTGTTGGTGGTGCTCATAAAATGCATCATGCCTTCAGAATTAGCCAAGAGCCCACTCTGGGGAAATTTTATGTACTTGTAGAGTAAACTGTTCCAAACCAAATCAAACGGTTTCATTTTAAGATGAATAAATGAATGTGAAATGTTGTATATCAGAATCCAGACGTACTCCATACTTTAGAGAACACTATAAGAATTCTAAAGACACCAAGATGTTGTCTGTATCATGTACGGTTCACAGATCATAGGGTCATAGGCCTAAAATGGCCACTTTCATCATGATTTTCCACAACAACAAAAAGTGATACAAATGTATAATGCATTTCAAACATTCTTTCTCCAAATGTGAGAATTGCCAGGAGAATCTGAGATACCAAAAATATGTTCCTCTCCCGCTGGCACGGAATCATCCTATATATCTATTAAAAGAGCTGCTGGTGTATATATTTTGTATTACTAGGCTAAATTTAGCATTGAATGTGCTGTTTATTTCATTCGCCCCAGATAAATAATGAAGACCATCAATGTTTAATAAACACACTACTTTTTTTTGTAATGAAGTTGCAGAGCACTGCTTGCACACAGTCATTAAAGGTCTGTCAAACTGTGTTGAATTCAAAGGAGAACTTGAACTCTTCCAGACTCTTTTGATGACGAAGGTATGATGTCTTCGACTGCAATCCCATCATAAAATTGACTTTTTCATCTTCCTGTTTAGTCCTAAGGAAAATGAAAGGACCCTGTCTGTGCAGCAGACATACACGTACAGACATACAGGGAAATAAGTCTTAATTTACACATGCCCCCCTCTGACATAATGCCACCTCTTTAATATTCTGCTATTCTGCTGACCCCTGTGTAGAGATGCATGCACACAAATGAATCAGATGGACATTGACCACATGCTAAACACACTAGCCTTCCAGTTAGACTTGCCTCTAAAAGCACTCAGCAGACCTCCTTGCAGGGTCCTCTGGAACATGACCTTCCCCTTGTGCCGGAGGTCACGCCGAGGCTGACCGGGCGCGTCGAGCAGGAGCATCTCCTCTGACGGGTCTCCCCCGCCCATGGCCTTGCGCTAACACGGGGTCCACCCAACCCAGGAGCTCTGTCTGAGGGGGAGAAAAACGTGTCCCTCTGGCCCCAGGGCCTCTTATGTTCTGGAGCTGCCTGGAAACCACCTCATGGATGGGATGGATACAGTACGTCTGCTCTCGGTGGTAGTTCTGTAGGCGTCTGATCCAGTCATCCAGAGGGGCAGCAGTTTTATCTGACTGGAACCCTGTGACTCCTCCCCAGTAGTCGAGTGCCTGCAGGCCACTTGGGAGGGGATGCAAAGAATATCATGAACAAGTGTGTTTTGGGAGGGAGGGCTTTCTTGGCTGTCCTTGTGACTGTGAAGGGATCGTGACTTGAAATTTTGTTTTGGCGTGATTTCGACCGTTCAGGTTTGTGTCCTGCCGTTGCTCTCGTTGCACACATCTGTTAGTGGAGGGGTTGTGTCAGTGCTTCATGTTAGAAAATGCGGCCTTTTTACACACACCTGTTTACACGTCCCAGAGTTCCCCAGGTAGCTGTAGAAACACTACCGTTGCTAGGTTACCAGCCTCGGAGGGGAAACCTGGCAAGAATCTCTTCTCACACACACGTATGCAACGTGACACTCCTGTCACACGCTGTTGCCTCAAAGTTGCTGAACCATCCATTTCCTACAACCTCCCTCCGCCTAAGGGATAGCTAGCGCCAGTGAACCTTCCGCCTGCCATTTTTAAAAAATATTTCCCTCTTTTTCGTTGTGTTCCTCTTACAGTGGGTATATACAGCATCTGGTTCTATGATAAGAAGGACTGCCAGCGCATCGCTCAGCTCATGGTGAAGTGAGTATGGCCCGTGTGAAACACACCACAACTAACCCACAGCTATGAAAACCACCGTCACCCACAGACGCTGCAGGGAGTTATTTAGCACGTTACAGATATGAGATTGGATTGTGTGTTTTAGTGGGGGGGTTTTTCCCCCACTGATTTGCGAGGGTGTTTGTGTCTTTTATTGTGTCTGTCCTCCAGGATCGTGAAGCAGGAATCCATGCAGGCCCACCGGGGCTCCCCAGAGAGGGCCAACATCCCTGGGAGGACCAATGGCTGCGCAGAACCTCGCCCCATCGATATCCTGGAGCTCCTCAGCAAGGCCAAGGATGAATACCACAGGGTGAGAGACGGTCTTTATCGTCAAGTCGTCGCCCAGGACTCTATTGGGGGAAATGCGTTACAAAAGTATTGCGTTACATAAATCAGATTACTTTTAGAAGTAACAAAAGTAAAGTAACGCCTTTTTCGAATTTGGTAGTATTATTAAAGTTTATTTGTCAAACAACGCGTCACCAGAACTGGCGGCTTGAGAAAGATTTTGAATGAAAATATATGAAATCTGTACAGATGTTTGCCTTACAGTATATATGGCTAACTAAGCAGCCCATATGATAGCGCAGTACTTGCAGACTAGTACAGGAAAGCAGCGCCACCGATGAAAGGAGAAACCAGCGATCAAACCCGAGTTAGTAATCTTTGGTAGAGCGCACATGGATCGCCTTGCTCTCTCCGACAGTCAAACAAACAGGGAGATTGAGATTTTTTTTCCATGAAACTTAACACAAAGTAATATAACGTATCCCTTTCCACCCAAAGTAATATTGTTAAGTAACGCGTTACTTTTGTTAAACGTGACAAGTTAATATATCACTTTTTCAAGTTACTAATCCCAACACTTCCACAAACGCACGCGAACACAGTCCAGAAAATAGTATTGTTTGATGGACTTTACCCCTACACATACATCACGAATTAGAGTGCGATTTAAAATCCTGATTTTTTTGTGCAGCCAGCTGTGGATGGGGTAGCAATGTCCCCCTTCTGTTTCTCTCTCTCTCGTAGTCAGTGAAGAACTCACTCACTGCCTGTCTGTTTACTTACTCTTTGTTGGTATCACTCTCTTTCTGTAGATCTTAGTCCTGCTGCCCCAAGTGTTTTTCATTGTTTTAAATGCTGAGATTGCTCACAGCCCTCCCAATTTACATTAGTCCAGCGTTTCCCAAACGCTGTCCTCTGGACCCCGAGGGGTGCACGTTTTGGTTTGATGATGAGTTGATCATTTGAATCCGCTGTGACACACTAGGGCCAAAACCAAAACGGGGTCTAATTCTGCATTAGACGGGAAACACTAGTTGGAATGTCAAAATGATACATGTGTCTGTGGGATTTATTTTGTGCGTTAACTAGATTCAGACGGGTGAAACGGAGATGTCCGTTACTGCTGAGCAGGGGTTGAACACCGAGACGCTGAAAACAGCCGGCGGGGCTACAGAGCGCGCTCCCAGTGCCCCACCGCCAGAAAAGGTACAGCACCACATTCTGCCTGAGATGAATGCACTTTGTCTGACAACACGCTACCTGTAACAAGTGTTCTCTTGCATGACTGAAATTACTCTTACTTGTCAGTCATAATTGGATAGTGTTGTTTCCTATTGACTGTTATTACTGTATTTGCAGAACTCCCACTCTGGCCAGAGGCAGATCACCGTGGAGGAGCTGTTTGGCAGTTCTCTACCCAAGGAGACCGGCCTGCTGCCAGCCATGCCTACCCAGATTTCCACAGACCCTGCTGCCCCGAGCCCCGCCAACTTCCTAAAGGCCCAGCACTACACTCCATCCATACCCTTCCAGCCCTTACTGGCACCCCGCGTCACAGCAGCCCCAGTGGGCAACACCCGGCACCTGGCCTCTGGTCTGATCCCCCTGATGGAGGCCAGAGGTGGCCCCAGCCCGGGCTACACCCTCCACGCCAGCCCCGTGTTTCCCGGTGGACCTCCAGGGGAACTCCAGCACTCTATGTCCCCGCTGTTGGTCGCTCCACCTGGGGCTGAGGCTCGCGGTCCCCCCCCTGGCCCTCCGTTGACTTACCTGGGGCAGGATCTCCTGGGCTCGCTGAAACCCAGCCCCTCTGATCTCCACAAGCCCGTCCTCGCACCCAACTTCCTGCCCAGCCCGCTGGCCACGCCCCAGAGCTTCAGAGAGCAAATCCCCAATCCTGCTGCCATCTGCAGCATTCCCACAGGCCCTGTGCAGGTAGGTAACTGCCTTTGCCCCTGTTATTTCTTTGTGATGCGGACTTTGTGTAATCTGTCATTTCTGAAGGGCTCCCTTTCTTGTCTTTCTCAGCCACAGAGTAAAGAAATGGATGTGTTCGCTCAGTCTCAGAAACCGTCGAAATCCATGCCTGTTAGTATGATTTTGCTATCATGATGTAGATGGCTTTGATTGTACAGGCAGTTCTTTACATAGTTGAAATGAAATCTTACCATGTCCTCTTCCTGCCCTCTCTCTTTCTCTCACCCATCCAAGGCTGTTCCTATAAAGGCAGGGCTTGTGATACCGGGGGCGGGTGCTTCACTGACGGGGGCGGAGCGCTCAGTGCTGCTCTCACCGAGCGCCTTTCAGCATTCTGTTGCCAAGACAACGGAACTGCAGAGGCAAGCTGCTCCTTCCTCCCCTCCAGCAGCAGCCACAGGGGCTGTGGAGCCCCCCCAATCCCCTTGCAACAGGACCCAGCTGCAGGACACACTCATCCACCTCATCAAGGTACAGAGAGAGCTGAAGCCTTTTTCTTGTGTTTGAAGCCTTTCGTCAGGTTCAGGGGTTTTCTACCGTAGATGTCATCTGGCTGCTGTTGACATTTATGAAATGCTCATGAACGGCGTATGAATGTGTTATTCATGGGTTATGAATTATGTTAGGAATTCATTCTGTATGTACCTAAATCTAATACTTGAGAGAGCGAGTGAACTGAAGCAGTTGAAGTCTGGGAACTTGTTTGTACTGTTATACAAAATGACTGGACGATAAGTCTTCTCTCTCTCTCTCTCTCTCTCCTGTGTTTGTGCCCTGTGCAGAATGACCCAGCGTTTCTCAGTGCCATCCACGAGACTTACCTCCAGATTCTCTCCAAGGACCTGAGCAACGTCAAGCTATAGCTTTAGTCCAGACATGGGGATGGGCCTGGACATGTCAGGACAGGGGCACAGCCACCAGCCAACCTAAGCTACAGGTACTGAACCACTGGGTGGGACCTGGGACTGCTTCTGCTGCCACCGGCTATGTATAGAAACACAGACACTGGCTCTGTTCCTCTGGAGCAGCTATGGGGACTGCAGGAGGATTCGAAACCCAGGAGGCTCACTCATATGGCCCTGCTACCCTATGTAGAGAAGGTAAAAAGGGAGATGTTACGCTTGACAGTAGTGTCAAATCATGTACGCACTCTAGAAAGAAATATTGTTCCTCTCTTCTGTGGATGAGAACAAGACCAAAACCCCTAAGGAGGGTAAACCCTTATCTCTGTGTGGGTCAGGGGATAGGACTTGCTGTGCAAGCCAAGCTTTATTCAACTCCACTTCCTTGTTCTGCCCTCGGGAATAGCTGTGATTCTCCACACACATGCGCTTTGTTTTCTCTCCTCTTTTTCAATCTCTGTTCTTTCTTTTTTTCTCTGTCTTTTGCTCTCACCCCATTCACCACCAAGCCTCTGTAACTATGCCTGTTAAGGGACGTGTGCAATAGAATGCAATGCCTTCTGGGAGAATACTGTTTACTGATTCTCAAGTGTCTCCCCCACCCAAGGGTCTAAACAGAGAATTGTTGTATTAATTTAGGCCCTATTCTGTGGGTTTTGCAGTAAAGTCTACTGCAGCACTGAGCCTGAGCTAAATGCATTCAACGGGATCGTCTTGTTTAACACAGATATGTTGTCACTCTGCAACCAACAGCTCAAAGGGACTAGCATGTCATAACAGGTTGTGTCAGTGTGTATGTATTTGATTTTGTAGGTCAGGTAGTTTTTTTTTTTTATGTGCTTGATAATGTCACCCCTGTACACACATCTGACCTTGTGCCATACTGCCAGTCTATGTTCACATTATTTTGATCACACGCAGCATGTATTTCTGTATGGCTGCAATCAATCACACATTTTGATTCCGATTGACGGAATGAATGAATGGCGGCGTT
Source organism: Oncorhynchus clarkii lewisi (assembly GCF_045791955.1). NCBI lineage: Eukaryota > Metazoa > Chordata > Actinopteri > Salmoniformes > Salmonidae > Oncorhynchus > Oncorhynchus clarkii. Next base: position 42,032,540 of record NC_092155.1, on the reverse strand, counting down.
GCGCTATAGACATGGGAAGCAATTGAGAACATCCTCTAAACCAATAACTGATCAACACATTATGTTGTCTAAGGAATATTTGTTTTTGACCTTGTCTCTGGATTTATTTCTGCCAGTAAGTATATGTGAGTTTCTTCGGGAGGTAAGAAGAGAACCTCTGACTTGATTGCACTTTGTTTTCATGTCGAAAGAAAATGTCAGTAAAAAGCATTTCATGAGCAGTTTGTGACTCCTTTGGTTCCTCGAATACGTTTTAAAAAATATATATCATAGTACTTAATACATGTTGATTGGTGTGTTTTCAAAGTGTACGTATTATTTAGTCACCGGCTCTATACTGGTGGAGAAGAGAGGTAAAGGCCCAGAGATGATTTAAAAAACAAAAACATTTTAAAACCGGTATGATTTTTTAAGATTGGTCAGTGCCAGTGTAATGATGAGTAAACATGTTATTTGGTGTCTTTTAAGAACATCCGTTTTTTAATTTGTTTTATTCTGTCACTGTGTACTTCTGTTTTACTATTTTGTGATATTAAAGTGAAGTTTTCTCTCAAGCTATTTACATTTTTTTTGCTCAAAGAAATGACTTTTCTTGGTCAATAAAACACAAATGATTCCCTGTTTTGACCATTGCAGTCATTACATCCAGCAATGTCAAACAGTGAGGCAAGTGCTGACACCAGTGGTGCATCTCAGTAGTTTTCTCTCCTTGTTTCCTGTCCTTCATCTGCTCTAATCTGACCAGAGTTTTTCACATCAGTGCAGATGAAGGAAAGGAGACAAAGAAAGGAGTCTTTTGGATGATTTGAGATGCAGCTCAAGTAATGGCATAGATGAGTCATATCTGGATAAAGCCACTAGAGGGCAACAGGGTTCAGTGTTTGACAAAATATTACATTTCCAATGCAATGACCAGTCCCAGTCGCCAAATGCCAGTGTTCTTTACTGCACTGCACACAGTATGCCCCATTCATCCATAGCCTTTGTTTTATACTGTATAGTAGTGGCCATCTTTAAAAAATATATACTGCTCAAAAAAATGAAGGGAACACTAAAATAACACATCCTAGATATGAATGAATGAAATATTCTTATTAAATACTTTTTTCTTTACATAGTTGAATGTGCTGACAACAAAATCACACATCAATGGAAATCAAATTTATCAACCCATGGAGGTCTGGATTTGGAGTCGCACTCAAAATTAAAGTGGAAAACCACACTACAGGCTGATCCAACTTTGATGTAATGTCCTTAAAACAAGTCAAAATTAGGCTCAGTAGTGTGTGTGGCCTCCACGTGCCTGTATGACCTCCCTACAATGCCTGGGCATGCTCCTGATGAGATGGCGGATGGTCTCCTGAGGGATCTCCTCCCAGACCTGGACTAAAGCATCCGCCAACTCCTGGACAGTCTGTGGTGCAACGTGGCGTTGGTGGATGGAGCGAGACATGATGTCCCAGATGTGCTCAGTTGGATTCAGGTCTGGGGAACGGGCCAGTCCATAGCATCAATGCCTTCCTCTTGCAGGAACTGCTGACACACTCCAGTCACATGAGGTCTAGCATTGTCTTGCGTTAGGAGGAACCCAGGGCTAACCGCACCAGCATATGGTCTCACAAGGGGTCTGAGGATCTCATCTCAGTACCTAATGGCAGTCAGACTACCTCTGGCGAGCACATGGAGGCCCCCCAAAGAAATGCCACCCCACACCATGACTGACCCACTGCCAAACCGGTCATGCTGGAGGATGTTGCAGGCAGCAGAACGTTCTCCACGGCGTCTCCAGACTCTGTCACGTCTGTCACATGTGCTCAGTGTGAACCTGCTTTAATCTGTGAAGAGCACAGGGCGCCAGTGGCGAATTTGCCAATCTTGGTGTTCTCTGGCAAATGCCAAACGTCCTGCACGGTGTTGGGCTGTAAGCACAACCCCCACCTGTAGACGTTGGGCTCTCATACCACCCTCATGGAGTCTGTTTCTGACCGTTTGAGCAGACACATGCACATTTGTGGCCTGCTGGAGGTCATTTTGCAGGGCTCTGGCAGTGCTCCTCCTGCTCCTCCTTGCACCAAGGCGGAGGTAGCGGTCCTGCTGCTGGATTGTTGCCCTCCTATGGCCTCCTCCACGTCTCCTGATGTACTGGCCTGTCTCCTGGTAGCGCCTCCATGCTCTGGACACTACGCTGACAGACACAGCAAACCTTCTTGCCACAGCTTGCATTGATGTGCCTTCCTGGATGAGCTGCACTACTGAGCCACTTGTGTGGGTTGTAGACTCCGTCTCATGCTACCACTAGAGTAAAAGCACCGCCAGCATTCAAAAGTGACCAAAACATCAGCCAGGAAGCATAGGAACTGAGAAGTGGTCTGTGGTCACCACCTGCAGAACCACTCCTTTATTGGGGGTGTCTTGCTAATTGCCTATAATTTCCACCTGTTGTCTATTCCATTTCCACAACAGCATGTGAAATGTATTGTCAATCAGTGTTGCTTCCTAAGTGAACAGTTTGATTTCACAGAAGTGTGATTGACTTGGAGTTACATTGTTGTTTAAGTGTTCCCTTTATTTTTTTGAGCAGTGTATATATATTTGACCCCCTTTTTCTCCCCAATTTCGATCTTGTCTCATCACTGCAACTCCCCAACAGGCTCGGGAGGTGAAGTAATGCGTTCTCCGAAACATGACCCTCCAAACCGCTCTTCTTAACACCCGCCCGCTTAACCCAGAAGCCAGCCGCACCAAGGTGTCAGAGGAAACACTGCTCAACTGACTTTGGTATTCAGCCTGCAGGTGCCCGGCCCCCCACAAGGAGTCGCTAGAGCGCAATGAGCCAAGTAAAGCTCCCCACCCCAGCCAAACACTCCCCTAACCCGGACGATGCTAGGCCAATTGTGCACCGCCCTATGGGACTCCCGGTCACAGACGGTTGTGACACAGCCTGTGATTGAACCCGGGTCTGCAGTGACGCCTCAATCAAATCATGGTGCCAATTTTGTTCACATATTCTGCCCCATTTTTACATAGCGAAAAGACTGAAGTGAGCAGGCATGGACATATGTGGTGAGAGTTGGCCGATTTTGTTATGGTGGGTGCAGTTGTGCAGTGTAGTATGTTTGAGTGAGTCAGGTCAAAACTGAGACCATAGAGTATCATTAGCCTAGGTTAGTTAGGACAGTGTCATTTCTGAACTCTTCCCCCATCCATCCTCAACATCCCACAGTGCATGCGCGAGATGTTCCCCAATGCTGGTTGGGGGGCACGAGTGAAAAAGTTTGGGAACCCCTGTACTAATGTACCAATGGAGACGAAATGCCTCATATAGCTAACTACCTACAGTATATGCAATCGCAATCTTGCACTTTTCCCTGATCTTTGACAGAAGTAGCAGAGAGTAGCCTACGACAGCGCATTATGCCGACGCCACCCCTGTTGTTTGTCCCTGCAGTACGAGCGACAGTGTTGGTTGACGCGGTGTGGGGACGCCTCCCGCGTGACAGTAAGTCCATTGCACTTGGCCTTGGCAACTCCACCTCCACCATTTCGCCCATGTGTAGCCTACTTTGTGCACTGCCACACACACACGCACTCTGTGGTCGTTGAGCCCGTGTGCGGTCTCTCTCTCCTTTTAGCTCTAGATTAGCCATTTTCATAGGTTTTACCAACACCCCACTCTCTGTAATTCTCTCCGACTCTATCCCCCCGCACAACTTCAAGGCGATTTTCCTAGTCTTTACCCCGACGTTGTTCGTGTTTTTATCCCGGACAGTATTTTGCTTCGTTAAAGTGTATTTTTGACAGAAGTGCGCACAGATGGAGGACTATCACAAACCCGACCAGCAGACCCTGCAGACGCTTAGGAACATCGCCAATC